>NC_091229.1:24399513-24437013 GCF_040958095.1 Procambarus clarkii | reverse complement strand
CACCGTGGATACTTAAAGAGGCAGCGCAGGCTCTCAGCGTGCCTCTGGCAATGATCTTTAATGAGTCACTTATGTCGGGAGAATTGCCCAGTTGCTGGAAGGAGGCAAATGTCGTACCGATTTTCAAAAAGGGTGATAGGGAGGAGGCACTTAACTACAGACCCGTATCACTGACAAGCATCCCCTGCAAAATACTTGAAAGAATAATTAGGCTAAGACTTGTTGAGCACCTGGAGAGCATTGGATTTGTAAACAAGCACCAACATGGGTTCTGGACAGGGAAATCATGCCTAACAAACCTTTTAGAATTCTATGATAAAGTAACAAGGATAAGGCAGGACAGAGAAGGCTGGGCAGACTGCATATTTCTTGACTGCCAAAAGGCCTTTGATACAGTACCGCACATGAGACTGCTATACAAACTTGAGAGGCAGGCAGGAGTAAGCGGAAAGGCCCTAGTATGGGTGAAGAACTACCTAACAGGAAGGAGCCAGAGGGTAATGGTAAGGGGCGAGAAGTCGGACTGGCGAACAGTAACAAGTGGAGTACCTCAAGGATCGGTGCTGGGACCAATCCTCTTTCTAATTTACGTAAATGATATGTTTACAGGAGTGGAATCATACATGTCAATGTTTGCAGATGACGCAAAATTAATGAGAAGAGTTGTGACAGACGAGGATTGTAGGATCCTCCAAGAGGACTTAAACAGGCTGCAGAGATGGTCAGGGAAATGGCTACTGGAGTTTAACACCAGTAAATGTAAAGTTATGGAAATGGGATCAGGTGACAGGAGACCAAAGGGACAGTACACAATGAAGGGGAACAGCCTACCTGTAACGATTCGGGAAAGAGACCTGGGAGTGGATGTGACACCTAATCTAACTCCTGAGGCACATATAAATAGGATAACGACAGCAGCGTACTCTACACTGGCGAAAATTAGAACTTCATTCAGAAACCTAAATGAGGAAGCTTTTAGGGCGCTTTACACTGCCTACGTGAGACCCGTCTTAGAGTATGCCGCGCCATCATGGAGCCCCCACCTGAAGAAACACATAAAGAAACTGGAGAAGGTTCAGAGGTTTGCGACGAGGCTTGTCCCAGAGCTACGAGGGATGGGATATGAAGAGCGGCTGAAGGAACTGAACCTTACGACACTAGAGAAAAGAAGGGAGAGAGGAGATATGATAGGGACATATAAAATACTCAGGGGAATTGACAAAGTGGAAATAGATGAAATGTTCACACGTAATAATAACAGAACGAGGGGACATGGGTGGAAACTGGAAACTCAGATGAGTCACAGAGATGTTAGGAAGTTTTCTTTTAGCGTGAGAGTAGTAGAAAAATGGAATGCACTTGGGGAACAGGTTGTGGAAGCAAATACTATTCATACTTTTAAAACTAGGTATGATAGGGAAATGGGACAGGAGTCATTGCTGTAAACAACCGATAGCTAGAAAGGCGGGATCCAAGAGTCAATGCTCGATCCTGCAAGCACATATAGGTGAGTGCACACACACACACACACACACACACACACACACACACACACACACACACACACACACACACACACACACACACACACACACACACACACACACACAGAGTGACAGTAGTCACACACGTTTACCCGGGCCTCACGGCTGAGTGAGCAGCGCTCTGGGGTCATCTGTTCATATCCTGATACATCTGTTCACCTAGCAGAAAATAGGTACCTGGGAGTTAGACAGCAGGTTGCTTCCTAGGGACGTGTGTACGTGTGTGCCTGTGAGATAGAGGAAATACATGTAGCAGATATAATAGAGAAAAATAGATTGGTTAGAAATGTGGGGTCCACGAGCTAATAGCTCGACTGTGTCGGCACAAATAGTAAATACACACTGAATGAATACATTAATAAGGAGAGTATTGGAAAGATTTATGAAAACGATATTGCAATAAGAGCGAAAAGGCAACAAAAATTACTACACAGCCATATAAGAAGGAAAATGTCGATGAACGACCAAGTGACATGACTAAGGAAAACAGAGGGGGGCATATACGGAAAGTGACAAGAAAACCTGCGAGGCACTGAATGATGGTTTCCACGGAGTGTTCACAACCGAGCCTGAGCAGCTCCCATTGTTAGAAGAGATGACCCAAGATGAGAGACTAAAGAATATAAAAGTGACAGCAGAGGAAGTAATGAAACAGTTAACAACACTGGATGAAACTAAAGCAGTTGGACCAGACAACGTATCACCGTAGATACTAAAAGAGTCAACGCAGGCCCTCAGCGTGCGTCTGGCAAGGATCTATAATGAGTCACTTACGAAGGGGGAGTTGCCCAGTTGCTGGAAGATGGCAAATGTCGTGCCAATTTTTAAGAAAGGAGATAGGGAAGAGACACTTAACTACAGACCAGTATCACTGACAAGCATTCCCCGTTAAGTACTTGAAAGAATAATCAAGTTAAGTCTGGTTACACACCTGGAGAACATTAGGTATGTAAACAAATACCTACATGGGTTCTAAGAAAGGAAATCATGACTTCTAGAATTCTAGAATTCTATGATAATGAATTCTATTAGAATTCTGTGATAACATAACATAGAATTCTATGATACAGCAACAAGAACAAGGTAGGACAGAGAAGCATGGGCAGACTGCATATTCCTGGACTGCCAAAAAATCTTTGACAAAGTTCTGCACAAGAGACTGGTACTCAAACTTGACAGACAAACAGGAGTAAGCAGAAAAGAACTAGCATAGTTAAGGAACTATCTAACAGGAAGGAGCCGGAGAGTAACGGTAAGGGGCGAGAAGTCAAACTGGCGAACAGAAACGAGTGGAGCACCTCAAGGATCTGTGCTGGGACCAGTTCTATTTCTAATATACGTGAACGCCATGTCTACAGGTGTTCTATATGTCGATGTTTGTGGATGACGCGAAATTAATGAGAAGAGTTGTGACAGATGAGGATTGTAGGATCCTCCAAGAGGACTTGAACAAACTTCAGAGATGATCAGAGAAATGGCTACTGGAATTCAACACGAGCAAATGTAAAATTATGGAAATGGGATTACATAACAGGAGACCAAAGGGACAGTACACAATGAAGGGGAACTGCCTACCTGTGACGATTCGAGAAAGAGACCTGGGAGTGGACGTAACACCTAATCTATCTCCTGAGGCACATATAAATAGGATAACGACAGCAGCGTACTCTACACTGGCAAAAGTTAGAACATCATTCAGAAACCTAAGTAAGGAGGCATTTAGGCGCTTTACACTGTCTACGTGAGGCCAGTCTTGGAGTATGCCGTGTCATCATGGAGTCCCCACCTGAAAATACACATAAGGAAACTGGAAAAGGTTAAAAAAATTGCGACGAGGCTCGTCCCGGAGTTGCATGGGATGGGATGTGAAGAGCGACTGACGGAACTGAACCTGACGACGTTAGGAAAAAGGAAGAAGCTGGAAGATATCATTGCATAATACAAAATACTTAGAGGGATTGACAGAGTGGAAATAGACGAAATGTTCACACGGAATACCAACAGAACGAGGGGACACGGGTGGAAGCTGGAAACTCAGATGAGTCATAGAGATGTTATGAAGATTTCTTTTAGCGTGAGAGTAGTGGGGATATGGAATGAACTAAACACGCTCACACACACACACACACACACACACACACACACACACACACACACACACACACACACACACACACACACACACACACACACACACACATGGAGGACCAGAAACATGGAGAGCTAAGCTGCTGGACGTGGCAACAAGAAACTTTCTAAGCCAGCACACCAAAGAACCAACAAGAATGAGAGGAGAAGATGAACCAGCAATGCTTGATTTGATATTTACCCTAAAAAATTGGGTTATAAGGGAAGTTAAGATGGAAGCGCCCTTGGGAATGAGTGACCACAGTTTATTGAACTTTGAGTACCTGGTAGAGCTAGGACTTATCTCCCCCCAAAAAGAACTAGGAATCAAAAGGCTGGCATACCGAAAGGGGAATTATGAACAGATGAGAAGTTTCCTAAGTGAAATACCTTGGGACACAGACCTCAGAGACAAGTCTGTACAGGGCATGATGGACTATGTTACCCAAAAGTGTCAGGAGGCAGTAAACAGGTTCATCCCGGCCCAAAGGGAAAAATCCGAGAAGCAACAGAAGAATCCATGGTATAATAGGGCATGTATCGAAGCGAAGAAACTGAACAAAAAGGCGTGGAGGAACTTCCAGAATAACAGAACACCAGAAAGCAGAGAGAGATACCAGAGAACCAGGAATGAGTACGTCAGGGTGAGAAGAGAAGCAGAGAAATTTTTTTAAAATGATATAGCAAACAAAGCCAAGACTGAACCAAAGCTACTCCACAGTCACATCAGAAGGAAAACAACAGTGAAAGAACAGGTATTGAAACTTAGAACAGGCGAGGACAGGTATACAGAGAATGACAGAGAGGTGTGTGAGGAACTCAACAAGAGGTTCCAGGAGGTCTTCACAATAGAACAGGGTGAGGTCACTGTGCCAGGAGAAAGGGAGGTAAACCAGGCGGCCTTGGAGGAGTTCGAAATTACGAGAGAGGAGGTCAAGAGACACCTGCTGGATCTGGATGTTAGAAAGGCTGTTGGTCCAGATGGGATCTCACCATGGGTACTGAAAGAGTGTGCAGAGGCACTTTGCCTGCCACTCTCCATAGTGTATAGTAAGTCACTAGAGACGGGAGACCTACCAGAAATATGGAAGACGGCGAATGTGGTCCCAATATACAAAAAGGGCGACAGACAAGAGGCACTGAACTACAGGCCAGTGTCCTTGACTTGTATACCATGCAAGGTGATGGAGAAGATCGTGAGAAAAAACCTGGTAACACATCTGGAGAGAAGGGACTTCGTGACAAATCGCCAACATGGATTCAGGGAGGGTAAATCTTGCCTTACAGGCTTGATAGAATTCTACGATCAGGTGACACAGATTAAGCAAGAAAGAGAGGGCTGGGCGGACTGCATTTTCTTGGATTGTCGGAAAGCCTTTGACACAGTACCGCATAAGAGGCTGGTACATAAGCTGGAGAGACAGGCAGGTGTAGCTGGTAAGGTGCTCCAGTGGATAAGGGAGTATCTAAGCAATAGGAAGCAGAGAGTTACGGTGAGGGGTGAGACCTCCGATTGGCGTGAAGTCACTAGTGGAGTCCCACAGGGCTCTGTACTCGGTCCTATCTTGTTTCTGATAAATGTAAATGATCTCCCGGAGGGTATCGATTCATTTCTCTCAATGTTTGCGGACGATGCTAAAATTATGAGAAGGATTAAAACAGACGAGGACTGTTTGAGGCTTCAAGAAGACCTAGACAAGCTGAAGGAATGGTCGAACAAATGGTTGTTAGAGTTTAACCCAACCAAATGTAATGTAATGAAGATAGGTGTAGGGAGCAGGAGGCCAGATACAAGGTATCATCTGGGAGAGGAAATTCTTCAGGAGTCAGAGAAGGAAAAAGACTTGGGGGTTGATATCACGCCAGACCTGTCTCCTGCAGCACATATCAAGCGGATAACATCAGCGGCATATGCCAGGCTGGCCAACATACGAACGGCATTCAGAAACTTGTGTAAAGAATCATTCAGAACTTTGTATACCACATATGTCAGGCCAATCCTGGAGTATGCAGCCCCAGCATGGAGTCCATATCTAGTCAAGGATAAGACTAAACTGGAAAAGGTTCAAAGGTTTGCCACCAGACTAGTACCCGAGCTGAGAGGTATGAGCTACGAGGAGAGACTACGGGAATTAAACCTCACTTCGCTGGAAGACAGAAGAGTTAGGGGGGACATGATCACCACATTCAAGATTCTGAAGGGGATTGATAGGGTAGATAAAGACAGTCTATTTAACACAAGGGGAACACGCACAAGGGGACACAGGTGGAAACTGAGTGCCCAAATGAGCCACAGAGATATTAGAAAGAACTTTTTTAGTGTCAGAGTGGTTGACAAATGGAATGCATTAGGAAGTGATGTGGTGGAGGCTGACTCCATACACAGTTTCAAGTGTAGATATGACAGAGCCCGATAGGCTCATGAATCTGTACACCTGTTGATTGACGGTTGAGAGGCGGGACCAAAGAGCCAGAGCTCAACCCCCGCAAACACAACTAGGTGAGTACAACTAGGTGAGTACACACACAGGGGCCTCGTAGCCTAATGGATAGCACGCAGGACTCGTAATTCTGTGGCGCGGGTTCGATTCCCGCACGAGGCAGAAACAAATGGGCAAAGTTTCTTTCACCCTGAATGTCCCTGTTACCTAGCAGTAAATAGGCACCTGGGAGTTAGTCAGCTGTCACGGGTTGATTCCTGGGGGGTGTGTGTGTGTGGTGTGGGAAAAAAAAGTAGTTAGTAAACAGTTGATTGACAGTTGAGAGGCGGGCCGAAAGAGCAAAGCTCAACCCCCGCAAACACAACTAGGTGAATACATGGGGCCCCCCTGGCTGAATGGACAGCGCTTGGGACTCGTAATCCCAGGGTCCGGGGTTCAATCCCGGCCTCCGGCGGAAGCAGATCGGAAGAGTTTCTTTCACCCTGATGTCACTGTTACCTAGTAGTAGATAGGTATTTGGGAATTAGACAGCTGTTGCGGGCCGCTTCCTGGGTGTGTGTGTGTGTGTGTGTGTGTGTGAAAAAAAATAGTTAGTAGTAGTTAGTAACAGTTGATTGACAGTTGAGAGGCGAGCCGAAAGAACAGAGCTCAACCCCCGCAAACACAACTAGGTGAATACGCACACAGTTTGATGACGTCCTTCACAAAATAAACTGGGAGAGATATCTAGGAGTTTATATCACGCCAAACATGTCTCCTGAAGTCTACATCAAAAGAATAACATCAGCGGCCTATGTGAGGCTGGCTAACATCAGAACTGCCTTTAGGAACCTGTGTAAGGAATCATTCAGAACCTTGTATACCACATATGTAAGGCCAATCCTGGAGTATGCGGCCCCAGCATGGAGCCCGTACCTTGTCAAGCACAAGACGAGCCTGGAAAAAGTTCAGAGGTTCAGAGCTAGTCCCAGAACTAAGAGGCATGAGTTATGAGGAAAGGCTGCGTGAACTGCCCCTCACGACACTGGACGACAGAAGATCTCGGGGAGACATGATCACCACATACACAAATTTCAGGGGAATTGACAGGGTAGACAAGGAGGGACTATTTAACACTGGTGGTACACGCACAAGGGAACACAGGTGGAAGCTGTGTACCCAAATGAGCCACAGAGACATTAGAAAGAACTTTTTCAGTGTCGGAGTAGTTAGGAAATGGAATGCACTAGGAAGTGATGTGGTGGAGACTGACTCCATACACAGTTTCAAATGAAGATATGATAGAGCTCCAGAAACTCAGGAATCTGTACATCAATAGATTGACGGTTGAGAGGCGGGACCAAGGAGCCAAATCTCAACCCCCGCAAGCACAACTAGGTGAGTACACACACACGCAGGTATCGGCCTCACAGTGTGAGGTGTGATGTAATCTTTTTGCTTGATACAAAAACAGAGACTTCCCAACTACTGTGTTTTAAACAAGTTAGTAATTACTCAACACCCGTTACGCGCGAAGCTGAAGGTGTTGGATAAGTTTAACACGGTGCTAGAGAATGTTTCTCTGTTAGCGAGTGTCAAGGTGCTAACATGTTTAACACAGACTAGCGAGGGACACTGTGTTAGCGAGTGTCACGGTGCTAACATGTTTAACACAGACTAGCGAGGGACACTGTGTTAGCGAGTGTCACGGTGCTAACATGTTTAACACAGACTAGCGAGGGACACTGTGTTAACGAGTGTCACGGTGCTAACATGTTTAACACAGACTAGCGAGGGACACTGTGTTAGCGAGTGTCACGGTGCTAACGTATTTAACACAGACTAGCGAGGGACACTGTGTTAGCGAGTGTCAAGGTGCTAACGTATTTAACACAGACTAGCGAGGGACACTGTGTTAGCGAGTGTCACGGTGCTAACATGTTTAACACAGACTAGCGAGGGACACTGTGTTAGCGAGTACCACGGTGCTAACGTGCTTGTGTTACCACAGCCGTTACCAGCCCCAGCAAGCCACACACTATAGTTGCATACCGTTACTTGCACTCATCCCTTGGTACCAGTCCAACCACTTGAACTGGACGGTAGAGCGATGGTCTCGCTCCATGCAGGTCGGCGTTCAATCCCCCGACCGTCCACAAGTAGTTGGGCACCATTCCTTCCCCCTCCGTTCCATCCCAAGTCCTTATCCTGACCCTTTCCCAGTGCTAAATAGTCGTAATGACTTGGCGCTGTCCCCTGAATATTCCCTTCCGTTCCATGGTGCCAACAACAACAGCCAAGTGCTCACTCATCAGAGCTGGCAGTACTTTCAGTATTATTGGTCCAACGAGTTGTGTTATTGCTTATTTGAGCAGGATGAAGATTTACAGGAAGCTACTTGGATTTAATAAATTCCTAGCGGTATATATGAATATGTATCTTACATGTTCATAGATGGTTATCTTGAGGTTATCTTGAGATGATTCCGGGGATTTTTAGTGTCCCCGCGGCCCGGTCCTCGACCAGGCCTCCACCCCCAGGAAGCAGCCCGTGACAGCTGACTAACACCCAGGTACCTATTTTACTGCTAGGTAACAGGGGCATAGGGTGAAAGAAACTCTGCCCAGTGTTTCTCGCCGGTGCCTGGGATCGAACCCAGGACCACAGGATCACAAGTCCAGCGTGCTGTCCGCTCGGCCGACCGGCTCCCTAATTGATTGTATTGAAAGTGAAAAATTATTTAAAATTACCAGAATTAAAATCCGTTACGTTGCTACACAATACGCTCGCAGGATTGAAGGAAAATATACAATGAATAGTCCCTCTTAGGTGCATTATTAATTATATATATGTATACAGAGAACAAAAATAAAACAGAAAATACCAATGTGTCTGTGACCTGGAGAGGAGGAGCCATGTCACCGGCTCATTATAACAGGTATGATGCATGTTCATAAAGGAATAGTTTCCTACCTGAGAACCTACGGAAACGCTCGGGTCTGCCGCGGCCATAACCTCCCGACCCATGGCGGCAGTGG
Source organism: Procambarus clarkii (assembly GCF_040958095.1). NCBI lineage: Eukaryota > Metazoa > Arthropoda > Malacostraca > Decapoda > Cambaridae > Procambarus > Procambarus clarkii. Next base: position 24,427,884 of record NC_091229.1, on the reverse strand, counting down.
CTCGGCAAGTTTAGAGAGGTCGGACGCGTGACTTATTTTGCGGTTTTGTTATTATCGCAGGTGCCAGACGTATGATATTTTTACTCGCGGATCGCTTTACAGCCGTGAAATGTAAATGATGCATTTTACACATGGAAGTCACGGTGTTAGTTTTATTGTGATTATTGTTTGATCATGTCGGGTATTTGGAAAACAAGGGGAAAATTCCCAGGCTAAAGAGGATACGAACACAAAACTTAATGCATTTGGTTTCCAAATATCATTTAATTATTACAACAGTTTGGCCTTTATTTATAGAACATATTTTCCTTTATACAGTTCTTTGCTTGAACGAATTATTTACGAGCGTCATTTGTGTTTGCTAAAGTTTAGAAAATTTTGCGGTATCCAACAGGCATAAAACATCGTTCATTCACAGTTAGCGAGGAAAGTCTAAAGCCATTACGTTAGCACTCTTCACACGCTAATGACTGGCATGGGGAAGGCGAGTGTACGGCGGTGGTTAGTGACTAGATAGTTACTCTTCAGTTATTCATTTCAGCAAAAATAAATCAACCTCTGGAAGCCACCACAATAACTTACTGACCAACCAGCGAGTTTGGTGCTGGGCTTAAGGCCAATGTCAACCTCTGGAGGGTTATTAAGGCCACCACAATAGCTTACTGACCAACCAACAAGTTTGGTGCTGGGCTTAAGGCCAATGTTAACCTCTGGAGGGTTATTAAGGCCACCACAATAACTTACTGACCAACCAACAAGTTTGGTACTGGGCTTAAGGCCAATGTTAACCTCTGGAGGGTTATTAAGGCCACCACAATAACTTACTGACCAACCAACAAGTTTGGTACTGGGCTTAAGGCCAATGTCAACCTCTGGAGGGTTATTAAGGCCACCACAATAGATTAAAAACCAATCAGCATTAATACTTCAGTCTTAACATAATCCAGGACTTGAGTAAACTCAATTTATGCACCGAGTAGCGGGGAAAACCTCTCAGTTTTCGTTTGTAAACTACGATTAAATTAAGGAGCTGAAACAAGCAACATACTCACATAAAATTTGCAAACAATCATACAAAATTAAACAAAATATTGAATAAAAACACAAAATTTGTACAGAACAATTGGCTAAAGAATGATTAAAAAAATGTATAAGAAAACTAGAGCAACTAGTCAACAAGTGACAGTAAATATGACGTGACTGACAGAGCAGCACCTGCCTGTCTCCACACATTGTATACAACTACAGCATCCAGTCAAAGAAACTGTTATTTCCAATTAAAGAAAACATATTGCACTGTATAATAGCATAGTATGGTTTGATGATAATAATGAATAACAGGTCATATCTTAAGTCAGCATCACAAATTATATACACTGGCATATAATTTATAATTTGCCGACGTGGCTATAATATATTAATAATTTAGCTTCTCCATCACGTCCAGACTATCATTATAAACTATTATACACTATTATTATACACTATTATTATACACTATTCCTTCTACTACACCTCTAATAAATATAAAACACTGATATTGCGTATAGTTATCATAGGCACCAAATTACACTCTGCCAACTGAACATGACAGAACACACAGCATACTGCGTCAGCCATCATAGGAACATGTTGACCAGACCACACACTAGAAATTGAAGGGACGACGACGTTTCGGTCCGTCCTGGACCATTCTCAAGTCGATTGAGTCACAATCGACTTGAGAATGGTCCAGGACGGACCGAAACGTCGTCGTCCCTTCAATTTCTAGTGTGTGGTCTGGTCAACATACTTCAGCCACGTTATTGTGACTCATTGCTTCCATATCATAGGAACATACTACATTGCTAAGATTCAATGGAACTATTGGCCTATAAGTAAGGTGTTTCACCTTCGCCTCTTACTCCTCTATATATATAGCAGCAGGAAACTTTTTTAACTATTCGAACTCGGCATTTGACAATGTTAATAAGAGTAAACGAAACGCATCTCTTAGCGTCAGGCCAAATAAGATCGTAAAAATGAACTTTGGAGAGTTAAATTTTCAACTTCTTGACAGAGGTTTCCCTTAACACCACACGGGTTCCTCTTAACACTACAGAGGTTTATCTTAACACGACAACTGTTATGTCTTCCATTACATCACAAAGTCATCAAATTGACATCAAGAAACAATTTGAATTTGAAAGGTCCTTCCTAAGACCATAGAGGTCTCCAAGCAGTGAAGATTATCAACACCTCCAGCAGCCAGAGATATCAACACCCCCAGCAGCCAGAGATATCAACACCACAGCAACCAGAGATATCAACACCCCCAGCAGCCAGAGATATCAACACCCCCAGCAGCCAGAGATATCAACACCACAGCAGCCAGAGATATCAACTCCCCCAGCAGCCAGAGATATCAACACCCCCAGCAGCCAGAGATATCAATACCACAGCAGCCAGAGATATCAACACCCCCAGCAGCCAGAGATATCAACACCTCCAGCAGCCAGAGATATCAACACCCCCAGCAACCAGAGATATCAACACCCCCAGTAGCCAGAGATATCAACACCCCCAGCAGGCAGAGATATCAACACCCCCAGCAGCCAGAGATATCAACACCCCCAGCAGCCAGAGATATCAACACCCCCAGCAACCAGAGATATCAACACCCCCAGCAACCAGAGATATCAACACCCTCAGCAACCAGAGATATCAACACCCCCAGCAACCAGAGATATCAACATCCCCAGCAGCCAGAGATATCAACACCTCCAGCAGCCAGAGACATCAACACCCCCAGCAGCCAGACATATCAACACCCCCAGCAGCCAGAGATATCAACACCTCCAGCAGCCAGAGATATCAACACCCCCAGAAGGCAGAGATATCAACACCCCCAGCAGCCAGAGATATCAACACCCCCAGCAGCCAGAGATATCAACACCCCCAGCAGCCAGACATATCAATACCCCCAGCAGGCAGACATATCAACACCCCCAGCAACCAGAGATATCAACACCTCCAGCAGCCAGAGATATCAACACCCCCAGCAGCCAGAGATATCAACACCCCCAGCAGCCAGAGATATCAACACCCCCAGCAGGCAGAGATATCAACACCCCCAGCAGCCAGAGATATCAACACCCCCAGCAGGCAGAGATATCAACATCCCCAGCAGCCAGAGATATCAACACCCCCAGCAGCCAGAGATATCAATACCACAGCAGCCAGACATATCAACACCCCCAGCAACCAGAGATATCAACACCCCCAGCAACCAGAGATATCAACACCCCAAGCAGCCAGAGATATCAACACCCCCAGCAGCCAGAGATATCAACACCTCCAGCAGCCAGAGATATCAACACCCCCAGCAACCAGAGATATCAACACCCCCCGCAGCCAGAGATATCAACACCCCCAGCAGGCAGAGATATCAACACCCCCAGCAGCCAGAGATATCAACACCCCCAGCAGCCAGAGATATCAACACCTCCAGCAGCCAGAGATATCAACACCCCCAGCAACCAGAGATATCAACACCCCCAGCAACCAGAGATATCAACACCCCCAGCAACCAGAGATATCAACACCCCCAGCAACCAGAGATATCAACATCCCCAGCAGCCATAGATATCAACACCTCCAGCAGCCAGAGACATCAACACCCCCAGCAGCCAGACATATCAACACCCCCAGCAGCCAGAGATATCAACACCTCCAGCAGCCAGAGATATCAACACCCCCAGAAGGCAGAGATATCAACACCCCCAGCAGCCAGAGATATCAACACCCCCAGCAGCCAGAGATATCAACACCCCCAGCAGCCAGACATATCAACACCCCCAGCAGGCAGACATATCAACACCCCAGCACCCAGAGATATCAACACCTCCAGCAGCCAGAGATATCAACACCCCCAGCAGCCAGAGATATCAACACCCCCAGCAGCCAGAGATATCAACACCCCCAGCAGGCAGAGATATCAACACCCCCAGCAGCCAGAGATATCAACACCCCCAGCAGGCAGAGATATCAACATCCCCAGCAGCCAGAGATATCAACACCCCCAGCAGCCAGAGATATCAACACCCCCAGCAACCAGAGATATCAACACCCCCAGCAGGCAGACATATCAACACCCCCAGCAGCCAGAGATATCAACACCTCCAGCAGCCAGACATATCAACACCCCCAGCAGCCAGAGATATCAACACCCCCAGCAGCCAGAGATATCAATACCTCCAGCAGCCAGACATATCAACACCCCCAGCAGCCAGAGATATCAACACCCCCAGCAGCCAGAGATATCAACACCCCCAGCAGGAAGAGACATCAACGCCGCCAGCAGGAAGAGACATCAACACCGCCAGCAGGAAGAGACATCAACCCCGCCAACAAGAAGAGACATCAACGCCGCCAGCAGGAAGAGACATCAACGCCGCCAGCAAGAAGAGACATCAACGCCGCCAGCAGGAAGAGACATCAACGCCGCCAGCAAGAAGAGACATCAACGCCGCCAGCAGGAAGAGACATCAACACCGCCAGCAGGAAGAGACATCAACGCCGCCAGCAAGAAGAGACATCAACGCCGCCAGCAAGAAGAGACATCAACGCCGCCAGCAAGAAGAGACATCAACGCCGCCAGCAGGAAGAGACATCAACGCCGCCAGCAAGAAGTGACATCAACGCCGCCAGCAAGAAGAGACATCAACGCCGCCAGCAAGAAGAGACATCAACGCCGCCAGCAAGAAGAGACATGAACGCCGCCAGCAAGAAGAGACATGAACGCCGCCAGCAAGAAGAGACATCAACGCCGCCAGCAATAAGAGACATCAACGCCGCCAGCAAGAAGAGACATCAACGCCGCCAGCAAGAAGAGACATCAACGCCGCCAGCAGTAGTGATCCTGACCCAGCTACGGGCATCAGGTCCGGCTTCACCACCCACACAAGGTCAACAATACTCTCCACAGAATACAATCAAGATGTCTCCTATACACATTAAGGAAAGTCCTTCTGATGGGCAGAAAATTGTTTATGTTTAAATCCGGGATCACTTGAGAGTTTTTATATTACATATCATTATATTTTGTGCGTGAAAATAATGCAATTTCATCAGAAAACTTCAGGGATCTGAAACTTCTGTCATCGGAGCCACACTGTCACGGGCTCGGGAAGGATAGGTTAGGTTCCGGGCGTGTAGGTTGGACTGGCAAATAGGTCACTGGGTGGCCACATTAGGTGTGTAGGTTGGGCAGTGGGAGGATGCCCCGCAGAGGCCAGTAGGTTGCAAGGTGGATTCATTAGCAAGCCAGTTTGTGTCAAGACAGGATCGTCTAAAGGGCAAATTCCGTTTATACTTTCTATATAACTGGTTTGCTAGGAGATCCCATGAAGTTGATTGCTAGGAGATGCTGTGAAGTTGTTGAACATTCGATTATGAAAGACATACAGCAACTTGAGGTCAGTGAATGCCTGTGATATAGGCTGGTGAGGTCACTGAATGACGTTGACATCGACTGGTGACATCACGGGGTCATTGACCGTTGCTGTGCTGTGCTGGCGTGGACTGGTCAAGCCGGTGTGAGGTCTCGGTCAAGGCACTGACTCACATTTCAACCTGTTTATATCGTGTTCCGTCGCATCCGTCTTTGTCTGTATGTGAGGTCTTGATTCCTGCACAAGGAGGTGCTGCTGTTGTTAGTCTTCGACTGGCTATATGCCGTTTTCTGTAAATATTTTGGCCTCCCTGTGATTGATTGATTGATGTAGATTAAGCCACCCAAGAGGTGGCATGGGCATGAATAGCCCGTAAAGGAGCTGTGATCAATTAAAGGTTGTGATGGTTGTCAATTGGGACAGGTTCGAGTGTTATGCGGGGTGTGATCTTCTCCTAAAGTTGTGATGTTGACTATTGTTTATACGTGTTGTTATGTTCGTTTTACTAAACATCAACGTGTTGTTATGTTCGTTTTACTAAACATCAACGTGTTGTTATGTTCGTTTTACTAAACATCAACGTGTTGTTATGTTCGTTTTACTAAACATCAACGTGGTGTTATGTTCGTTTTGCTAAACATCAACGTGGTGTTATGTTCGTTTTGCTAAACATCAACGTGCTGTTATGTTCGTTTTGCTAAACATCAACGTGGTGTTATGTTCGTTTTGCTAAACATCAACGTGCTGTTATGTTTGTTTTACTAAACATCAACGTGTTGTTATGTTTGTTTTACTAAACATCAACGTGGTGTTATGTTCGTTTTACTAAACATCAACGTGTTGTTATGTTCGTTTTACTAAACATCAACGTGCTGTTATGTTCGTTTTGCTAAACATCAACGTGCTGTTATGTTTGTTTTACTAAACATCAACGTGTTGTTATGTTTGTTTTACTAAACATCAACGTGTTGTTATGTTCGTTTTACTAAACATCAACGTGTTGTTATGTTCGTTTTACTAAACATCAACGTGTTGTTATGTTCGTTTTACTAAACATCAACGTGGTGTTATGTTCGTTTTGCTAAACATCAACGTGGTGTTATGTTCGTTTTGCTAAACATCAACGTGCTGTTATGTTTGTTTTACTAAACATCAACGTGTTGTTATGTTTGTTTTACTAAACATCAACGTGGTGTTATGTTCGTTTTACTAAACATCAACGTGTTGTTATGTTCGTTTTACTAAACATCAACGTGCTGTTATGTTCGTTTTGCTAAACATCAACAGTGAACTTATATGTGGGTTTTACAAAACACTTTCAACATGCTGTTATTTTTCTTTTACTAAACATTTTTTAACCTGTTTTTGTTCATTTTACTAAAGTCTCTAACGTGCTGTTAGGTTAGTTTAACTATATATCTTTAATCTGCTGTTATCTTCATTTTACTAAACATTAACATTCTGTTATATTCGTTTTACTAAAAACTTTTAACATGCTGTTATGATCATTATACTAAACATCAACGTGTTGTTATGATCATTATACTAAACACCATCGTGTTGTTATGTTCGTTTTACTAAATATCTTTAATCCACTGTTATAATAGTTTTATTGAGCTATTTCAACTTACTGTTATGTTTATTTTACTAAACATCCTAAGTGTGCTGTTATGTTCGTTTTCTAACATACTGTTATAGTCATTTCACTAAATATGTTTACCGTGTTGCTGTGATCATTTTACTAAACATTTATAAAAATCCTATACAATCTAATTTCATCTTGAAATACTCGTTAATTCAAAATTTTGTTTCCCACGAAAAACACTCAACACTGTGTATTGTGTTGAAATAAACGCACATATTTCTTTGCTATACAGAACAGTTCACAGACATTGTTTATGTTGGCTAAAATACTGCCTTGTATGATGAGGCACTTGTATTACCTGAATTTACCTCAGGGCCACTAATACTAGTGGCCTCGATGAGGACAGGAAGCCGGCGGCTTGCCAAATGTCCCCCCTATTTGCTCTTATGATCTTTTCCAGCAGTATTTTGAAACCCAACATAGTTTTGGCGTTTTCTGCTTCGGTGGGTAGGCGGTTCCATGGGTTTACAACCCTATGGGTGAAAAAGCATCTCCAGTTTTCAGTCCTACAGTGTGGCTTGTTGAGCTTGAACCCGTTGCTCCTTGTTCCTTGTTTGTGTTATATCTCACCTTCTGAAGAAATTGTCCGGATCGATATCCTCCAAATGGTTCAGTATGTTAAAGGTTTCGATGAGATCCGCCCTGTCATGCCTGGTCAGCAGTGTTGTTAGCCCTGTGGCCCTCAACCGTTCCTGATACGGGATATGACTAAGCTCTGGGATGATTTTTGTTGCCCTGTGTTGCACCTTCTCCAGAGCAGCTATGTCTTTCTGAAGATAAGGTCTCCATGCCTGCATGCAATAATCCAGGTGGGGCGCACCAGAGACTTATACAACTGAACGACCACTTTCTTTTCCTTGAAGGTAACGGCACGCTGGATTATTCCCAGGGGTTGGTTAGTTTTTTTTACTGTCGCTTCCACTTGTTGTACAACTTTTAGTGAATTATGTGTTCTGACCTCATGGTCCTTTTCTTCATCTTCACTGTAGTACTGCAGTACTTTGTCTAGCTGGCCTAGCAACAGGCTGGACACTTAGCTTTCAGGCTGGACACTTGATTCTCGGGGCTGGACACTTAACGCCCGGACTGGCCACTTGTTTCCTCGGCGGAGATCGCCTAAGGAAGTAGAGATGAAGCACTAAGATGATTCACAACCAAGGCCACGCTCCTTTTGGTCTTACGTTTTACATAATAACAAGAGTTCAAGGAGAAAGTCTGTGTAGAAACGTTATCCCCCGAGCGATAACTTGTGCATCAGATAATATTTTAATCATAAGTCAATAGTTATTTGTGTGTCTAATTTTCTTTCGTTTATTTTTTTCCACAGGTTCGTTGGCGCCCATCATTGTTCGTTGGCGCCCATCATTGTTCGTTGGCGCCCATCATTGTTCGTTGGCGCCCATCATTGTTCGTTGGCGCCCATCATTGTTCGTTGGCGCCCATCATTGTTCGTTGGCGCCCATCATTGTTCGTTGGCGCCCATCATTGTTCGTTGGCGCCCATCATTGTTCGTTGGCGCCCATCATTGTCTCCCACAAGGAGGAATTCACACAGGTGAGACCATGAGAGGAATTCTCCCAAGCTAATCACAGAGCCCTGGTTAAGTAATCTTTGGCAATAGCCATACTGGGTTGGTTAGTGTTTTGCTTGGTTAGTGCGGCTGGTTGGTTAGTGTTGCTTGGTTAGTGTGCTGGTTGGTTAGTGTTTTGCTTGGTTAGTGCGGCTGGTTGGTTAGTGTTGCTTGGTTAGTGTGCTGGTTGGTTAGTGTGCTGGTTGGTTAGTGTGCTGGCTGGTTAGTGTGTTGCTTAGTTAATGTGCTGGTTGGTTAGTGTTTTGCTTGGTTAGTGTGCTGGTTGGTTAGTGTTTTGCTTGGTTAGTGCGGCTGGTTGGTTAGTGTTGCTTGGTTAGTGCGGCTGGTTGGTTAGTGTGCTGGTTGGTTAGTGTGCTGGTTGGTTAGTGTGCTGGTTGGTTAGTGTGCTGGTTGGTTAGTGTGCTGGCTGGTTAGTGTGTTGCTTGGTTAGTGTGCTGGTTGGTTAGTGTGCTGCTTGGTTAGTGTGCTGGTTGGTTAGTGTGCTGGTTGGTTAGTGTTGCTTGGTTAGTGTGCTGGTTGGTTAGTGTGCTGGTTGGTTAGTGTGCTGGTTGGTTAGTGTGCTGGTTGGTTAGTGTGCTGCTTGGTTAGTGTGCTGGTTGGTTAGTGTGCTGGTTAGTGTGTTGCTTGGTTAGTGTGCTGGTTGGTTAGTGTGCTGGTTGGTTAGTGTGCTGGTTGGTTAGTGTGCTGGTTAGTTAGTGTGCTGGTTGGTTAGTGTTTTGCTTGGTTAGTGTTCTGCTTGGTTAGTGTTTTGCTTGGTTAGTGTTTTGCTTGGTTAGTGTTTTGCTTGGTTAGTGAGCTGGTTGGTTAGTGTGCTGGTTGGTTAGTGTTTTGCTTGGTTAGTGAGCTGGTTGGTTAGTGAGCTGGTTGGTTAGTGTGCTGGTTGGTTAGTGTTTTGCTTGGTTAGTGAGCTGGTTGGTTAGTGTGCTGGTTGGTTAGTGTTTTGCTTGGTTAGTGTGCTGGTTGGTTAGTGAGCTGGTTGGTTAGTGTGCTGGTTGGTTAGTGTTTTGCTTGGTTAGTGAGCTGGTTGGTTAGTGTGCTGGTTGGTTAGTGTTTTGCTTGGTTAGTGTTCTGCTTGGTTAGTGTTTTGCTTGGTTAGTGTTCTGCTTGGTTAGTGTTTTGCTTGGTTAGTGTTCTGCTTGGTTAGTGTTTTGCTTGGTTAGTGTGCTAGTTGGTTAGTGTTATGGTTGACTGGCTGACTATTGTAGTGGTTGACTAATGGGCGTGTTAATTTTTTGACTAATGGGCTGGTTAACTGGTTGACTAATGTAGTGGTTGACTGGCTGGATAGTATGCCGGTTAACTAGTATGCTGGTTGACTGATTGGCTAGTATGATGGTTGATTAGTTGGCTAGCTGATTGATTGGTTGGTTGGCTGATTGACTGGTTGGCTGGCTGGTTGACTGATTGGCTGGCTGGTACACTGGTCGGCTGGCTGGTCGACTGGTCGGCTGGCTGGTCGACTGGTCGGCTGGCTGGTTGACTGGTCGGCTGGCTGGCTGGTAGACTGGTCGGCTGGCTGGCTGGTTGCTTGTGACGTCAGGAAGCGGAGTGACCCAGGAACAGTTAACTACGAGGCGAGTCCCGTTACCTGTAGTGTGGAGCGGGGGAGTGGTGGGGGGAGGGGCGCTAGCCGGTGTTGTCTCTCTCTCTCTCTCTCTCTCTCTCTCTCTCTCTCTCTCTCTCTCTCTCTCTCTCTCTCTCTCTCTCTCTCTCTCTCTCTCTCTCTCTCATGCCTATAATTCACAAACTTCTACACTCCCAGGAGAACTTTTGGACTCACAAACTGTAGTCATTTTCACCTACGGCAGATGCCAAGCGTGGCGTTGTCATTATATTTTGGAGGTTTGAATACGGTGTTGTGTGTACCTGAGCGTTCGCGTCAGACAGCGGATTGATGCGCTCGTTCGCCTCACACCACGAAATCAAAACAGTTTTGCCTCCTTCCTCAAAGTAAACACATCTGTGTCTATAGTGGTTTGGGATGCACCAATTAGTTACCTGTTAGTGTTCACACGTTCCTAGTTAGTTACGCTAGGTGAGGTTACGCTAGGTGAGGTTAGGCTAGGTGAGGTTAGGCTAGGCTAGGCTAGATTACGTTAGGCTAGGCTAATTTAAGTTAGGCTAGGCTAATTTAAGTTAGGCTAGGCTAGGCTAACTTAAGTTAGGCTAGGCTAACTTAAGTTAGTCTAGGCTAGGCTAGGCTAGAAGCTTTGTATTTTAGGGAGCGGCAACTCAAGGCAACATCGACAAACCAACAACTTCGCTGCTACTGATTTGTGTTGGTCTTGAGGGAGAGGAACTGGGAGGAGAAGGAAATTCCTCACCTTGAGACAAAAATGTCGTGGAGGAGGAGGAGGAGGTAGGAAGAAGGAGAGGGGTGTGGGGGGGGGAAGAAGAGGGGGTGAGTGGTCTTGATATGTAGGTCAGGCAAACCTGACCCTGGCCGTGATGGTGGTGGGGGGGGGGCCGGGGGGGGGTGAGGAAGGCTTGGCTGCCAGAGGGATAGGGGCGGAGGGCTTAGTATTGGGCACGTGGGACAGAGGAAGATGTACGTGTTGAAGCCACGTACGTATCAATGTGTAGTCACGTACAAGGTGTGGAAGCCACTTGTAGAAGTCACGTGTACACAAACGTGGAGAAGCTATATACACAGTCACTTGCAGAAGCCCCGTACACAGTCACGTACACAGCCACGTACACAGTCACGTACACAGTCACGTACACAGTCATGTACACAGTCACGTACACAGTAACGTACACAGTCACGAACACAGCCACGTACACAGTCACGTACACAGCCACGTACACAGTCACGTACACAGCCACGTACACCGCCACGTACACAGCCACGTACACTTATAAACAAGAGTTGTTTACACACCTGAACAGTTTACATACCTACCTGTGCTATGTAAACCGCGGGCAGCCATTAAGTTTACACACAACTCTTGGTTTAGTCTACACCTAAAGCATGTGTAACCAGCCGCGGGTCACCTTCACACTATGTATAGGTCACCTTCACACTATGTATACGTCACCTTCACACTATGTATAGGTCACCTTCACACTATGTATACGTCACCTTCACACTATGCATACGTCACCTTCACACTATGTATAGGTCACCTTCACACTATGGATAGGTCACCTTCACACTACGTATAGGTCACCTTCACACTATGTATACGTCACCTTCACACTATGTATACGCCACCTTCACATTATGTATAGGTCACCTTCACACCATGCATAGATCACCTTCACACTATGTATAGATCAGACACTGTGTATAGACCACAAATATGTCATGTATAGTCATGTATAGCGAGTATATGTATGATGTACCCATTCCAGTGTGTGAGTTTCATGTATGAAAAACAGCTTAATTAAAGCAGGTGAAGGATAACGAGAAGGTCATTGTCCTCGCCCCTCCCCTGTCCTCACCCCTCCCCTGTCCTCGCCCCTCCCCTGTCCTCGCCCCTCCCCTGTCCTCGCCCCTCCCCTGTCCTCGCCCCTCCCCTGTCCTCGCCCCTCCCCTGTCCTCGCCCCTCCTCTGTCCTCGCCCCTCCCCAGTCCTCACCCCTCCCCTGTCCTCGCCCCTTCCCCTGTCCTCGCCCCTCCCCTGTCCTCACCCCTCCCCAGTCCTCGCCCCTTCCCCTGTCCTCGCCCCTCCCCTGTCCTCGCCCCTCCCCTGTCCTCGCCCCTCCCCTGTCCTCGCCCCTCCCCTGTCCTCGCCCCTCCTCTGTCCTCGCCCCTCCCCAGTCCTCACCCCTTCCCCTGTCCTCACCCCTCCCCTGTCCTCGCCCCTCCCCTGTCCTCGCCCCTCCCCTGTCCTCACCCCTCCCCTGTCCTCGCCCCTCCTCTGTCCTCGCCCCTCCCCAGTCCTCACCCCTCCCCTGTCCTCGCCCCTCCCCTGTCCTCGCCCCTCCCCTGTCCTCGCCCCTCCTCTGTCCTCGCCCCTCCCCTGTCCTCGCCCCTCCCCTGTCCTCGCCCCTCCCCTGTCCTCACCCCTCCCCTGTCCTCGCCCCCCCCCTGTCCTCGCCCCTCCCCTGTCCTCACCCCTCCCCTGTCCTCGCCCCTCCTCTGTCCTCGCCCCTCCCCAGTCCTCACCCCTCCTCTGTCCTCGCCCCTCCCCTGTCCTCGCCCCTCCCCTGTCCTCGCCCCTCCTCTGTCCTCGCCCCTCCCCTGTCCTCGCCCCTCCCCTGTCCTCGCCCCTCCCCTGTCCTCACCCCTCCCCTGTCCTCACCCCTCCCCTGTCCTCGCCCCTACCCTGTCCTCGCCCCTTCCCCTGTCCTCACCCCTCCCCTGTCCTCGCCCCTCCCCTGTCCTCGCCCCTCCCCTGTCCTCACCCCTCCCCTGTCCTCGCCCCTCCCCTGTCCTCGCCCCTTCCCCTGTCCTCACCCCTCCCCTGTCCTCACCCTCCCCTGTCCTCGCCCCTACCCTGTCCTCGCCCCTTCCCCTGTCCTCACCCCTCCCCTGTCCTCGCCCCTCCCCTGTCCTCGCCCCTCCCCTGTCCTCGCCCCTCCCCTGTCCTCACCCCTCCCCTGTCCTCGCCCCTCCCCTGTCCTCGCCCCTTCCCCTGTCCTCACCCCTCCCCTGTCCTCACCCTCCCCTGTCCTCGCCCCTCCCCTGTCCTCGCCCCTCCCCTGTCCTCACCCCTTCCGCTGTCCTCACCCCTCCCCTGTCCTCGCCCCTCCCCTGTCCTCGCCCCTTCCCCTGTCCTCACCCCTCCCCTGTCCTCACCCTCCCCTGTCCTCGCCCCTACCCTGTCCTCGCCCCTTCCCCTGTCCTCACCCCTCCCCTGTCCTCACCCCTCCCCTGTCCTCGCCCCTTCCGCTGTCCTCACCCCTCCCCTGTCCTCGCCCCTCCCCTGTCCTCACCCCTTCCCCTGTCCTCGCCCCTCCCCTGTCCTCGCCCCTCCCCTGTCCTCGCCCCTCCCCTGTCCTCACCCCTTCCCCTGTCCTCGCCCCTCCCTTGTCCTCACCCCTCCCATGTCCTCGCCCCTCCCCTGTCCTCGCCCCTTCCCTATCCTCGCCCCTCCCCTGTCCTCACCCCTCCCATGTCCTCACCCCTCCCCTGTCCTCGCCCCTCCCCTGTCCTCGCCCCTCCCCTGTCCTCACCCCTCCCATGTCCTCGCCCCTCCCCTGTCCTCGCCCCTCCCCTGTCCTCACCCCTCCCCTGTCCTCGCCCCTCCCCTGTCCTCGCCCCTCCCCTGTCCTCACCCCTCCCATGTCCTCGCCCCTCCCCTGTCCTCGCCCCTCCCCTGTCCTCGCCCCTCCCCTGTCCTCACCCCTCCCATGTCCTCGCCCCTCCCCTGTCCTCGCCCCTCCCCTGTCCTCGCCCCTCCCCTGTCCTCGCCCCTCCCCAGTCCTCACCCCTCCCCTGTCCTCACCCCTCCCCTGTCCTCGCCCCTCCCCTGTCCTCGCCCCTCCCCTGTCCTCGCCCCTCCCCTGTCCTCACCCCTCCCCTGTCCTCACCCCTCCCCTGTCCTCGCCCCTTCCCCTGTCCTCACCCCTCCCCTGTCCTCGCCCCTCCCCTGTCCTCACCCCTCCCCTGTCCTAGCCCCTCCCCTGTCCTCGCCCCTCCCCTGTCCTCACCCCTCCCCTGTCCTAGCCCCTCCCCTGTCCTCGCCCCTCCCCTGTCCGCTGACCCCTGGTGGTAGTCCGTCCCACCATCGCCAGCCTCTGACCCCTGGTGTTAGTCCGTCCCACCATCGCCAGCCTCTGACCCCTGGTGTTAGTCCGTCCCACCATCGCCAGCCTCTGACCCCTGGTGTTAGTCCGTCCCACCATCGCCAGCCTCTGACCCCTGGTGTTAGTCCGTCCCACCATCGCCAGCCTCTGACCCCTGGTGGTAGTCCGTCCCACCATCGCCAGCCTCTGACCCCTGGTGTTAGTCCGTCCCACCATCGCCAGCCTCTGACCCCAGGTGTTAGTCCGTCCCACCATCGCCAGCCTCTGACCCCTGGTGTTAGTCCGTCCCACCATCGCCAGCCTCTGACCCCTGGTGTTAGTCCGTCCCACCATCGCCAGCCTCTGACCCCTGGTGTTAGTCCGTCCCACCATCGCCAGTCTCTGACCCCTGGTGTACCAGTGGGCGTCGTCACCAGGGCTTGGGGCCGCCACACTGCTGCGTCAGCACCGCCGACGGCTGCTGCTCCTGCCCGCCCAGCCCCAGACACCGTCCCCTGAGGACCCTGATACACGCTGAGAGAGAGAGAGAGAGAGAGAGAGAGAGAGAGAGAGAGAGAGAGAGAGAGAGAGAGAGAGAGAGAGAGAGAGAGAGAGAGAGAGAGAGAGAGAGAGAGAGAGAGAGAGAGAGAGACAGAGAGACAGAGAGACAGAGAGACAGAGAGATATATATATATATATATATATATATATATATATATATATATATATATATATATATATATATATATATATATATATATATATATATATATATACATATATATATATATATATATATATATATATATATATATATATATATATATATATATATATATGAAGGGAGAGACACCATTCCCAGCCAGGGACGAGGTCTGGACCTGCTGACTCCTCCACTTGAGCACGGAGCTACGGGAAACATTTGCTTCAGTCCACCAGTTTTCAGGCTGCTTTTTTTTTTTGTCCTTTCGTGGGAGAAAGCGGGTGGAGGAGGCCGGGATGTTGTGATCCACCAGGCTGTGTTGGTTTTTACTTAAATTTTAAATTTTGCCTCGAGGGCGAGTTTATTGGGCAGCGCCACTCATCTTGTGAGTGGACACACCGCCATAGCAGCATGTACAACACTCCCCAATAGGAAGATTTTGTCCTCACGTCAGTGATGATCTCCCGCTCTCTCTCTCTCTCTCGCTCTCTCTCTCTCTCTCTCTCTCTCTCTCTCTCTCTCTCTCTCTCTCTCTCTCTCTCTCTCTCTCTCTCTCTCTCTCTCTCTCTCTCTCTCTCTCGCTCTGAGGTCCGTGTGTATACAAGTTATCTTACCTGTTATCTGGAGATATTTCCCCCCTTGTCCTTCTCTCTCTCTACCTTCCTCTTTCCCTCCTTCACTCTCCCCTTTCCTGGTCACCAGTTGCCGTGGACGTGCGGCAAGACTTTCTACCCAACTACTGACAAACACATGTTCGACACCCCGCTTGCTACGACAGTCACGCGAAGGGTGCTTGGCATGCCCCTTAGCGGGCAATAACGCAAACTAACGTGCAGTTACAACATCAAGACCAACACAGCGTGACCCCACAGCGTTGTTGCTAAGGAGTTATGGAGCCGGCGGCTGAGCGGACAGAACACTGAACGCGTGATCCTGTGGTCCCGGGTTCGATCCCGGGCGCCGGCGAGAAACAATGGGCAGAGTTTCTTTCACCCTAATGCCCCCTGTTACCTAGCAGTAAATGTGTACCTGGGAGTTAAGTCAGCTGTCACGGGCTGCTTCCTAGCAGTAGAGGCCTGGTCGAAGACCAGGCCTCTACTGCCAGGAAGCTCTGGGGAACGACGTCGTTCCCCGCGGCCTGCTCTGGGGAACGACGCCCGCCTCTGCCCCCCGAATGAGAAGGCAGGAGGCAAACCGGGAGTCCCCCTAATATTTGACAAAAATTTCGGGGGGCGTCGTTCCCCGCGGCCTGGTCGAAGACCAGGCCGCGGGGACACTAAAGCTTCAAAATCATCTCAAGATAACCTCAAGCAGGTAATGGCGATGTTACAGTGATGAAACAAGGCTAAAACAAGGCAGTAAGGAAGCGTGTGTGTGGTTGGCAGCCATTACCACAATACAGCACTGGGAAGGGTCAGGATGGTGATTGTGGATGGGACGGGAGGAAGGGAATGGTGCCCAACCACTTGGACGGTCGGTGATTGAACGCCGACCTGCATGAAGCGAGACCGTCGCTCTACCGTCCACCCCAAGTTACCGTCCAATGAGTTTTCTTATTGTGCACCCCATACTCGTCTTGTGAGTGGTAGTTTATTGTGCACCCCATTCTCCTCCTGTGAGTGGTATCATAAAAGGATTGCAGAGAACTCAGAGTGTCAATCAGAGACTGGATGCTGCCCATCTTGAGCGCCTACCAATTGATCTTCACGCCTCATTACAATGTCATCTAGCACCAGTGCCCTTCTTGCTCCCACAACATAAAACTGGACGTCAGCAGTAAGCCATCCTGATAATCCTGGAGATAATTTTCAATTTTGGATATTACAAAGTAATTGAAGTGATGATATGTAAGATTTGAGGTTACTCAGAATACAATTTCAACACTCATAAATATATATATACACACTTATATATATGTGTTTTTTATGTACTAGACGCAAAATATTGTTACGTGCAAGAATGTGAGATATTTGATCATTTGCAATAAAACGAAGAAGGATAACGTGCCGGGGGCATGTTACCCTGCCTCCGGCGTGATGGTGAGTGTTGGAGGAGCCAACACAAGGTGGTCTCACCTACACAGTTCTGGAATGTTGAAACCATTCCAAACATTTCACGAGATGTGCCTCTCCGTCATAAGATATGAAACAGTTTGGTCCTGTTTATATATGTTACCCCTCGTAACATTATATAAGCGTCCCATACACAGAAAACGGCAACGTTATGGCTCTTTTTAAATCTTTTGTAGTACGTCGCAATTTTTTAACGCATTGATAGATTCCACACAAAGCAAACGACGCGTATAACGAGACGACGAAGGGAACATAACGACACCTAACGTCGTACGTCACTGTAGACGTCTCGCATGTAATCTGAGATGTACTGGATATTACATCCCGGATTACTTAGGTATCCTTCTGAAGAGGTATTATTAAATACGAAAGTACTTAAGGAAATTCTTGTCTTAATCCTTCCTTCGTGGTCTGACACTGTCACATTATTCATCACGTGTTAATTCCTTCGTGATTTACACACACACACACACAATGTATTTATTTATATATTTAATTATATTTATATACCTTCAGACACGTATGCATATACGTATGGTTGTATTCACCTACTTGTGCTTGCGAGGGTTGAGCTCTACTCTTTCGGTCCGCCTCTCAACTGTCAATCAATCAACTGCTACTAACTACTATTTTCCTCCCCCCCCCCACACACACCCAGGAAGCAACCTGTGACAGCTGTCCAACTCCCAGGTACCTATTTACTGCTAGGTAACAGGGGCATCAGGGTGAAAGAAACAGCTCATTTTGTTTCTACCATCACCGGGGATCGAACCCGGACTCTAGGATTACGAGTCCAGAGCGCTGTCCACTCAGTTATCAGGCCCCATAGAGGCCTGATAGTATATCAGACCTTCATATGTATGTATGTATGTATGTATGTATGTATGTATGTATGTATGTATGTATGTATGTATGTATGTATGTATGTATGTATGTATGTATGTATGTACCAAATTATTGGGAAAACATATTTTAAAGTTTGCGAAGCGTTCTATCATGAAGGGTTGAAAATACAGGAATGTATTGTGTCCGAGAGTTGGTTGGTTGGAGAGCTTGTGTCAACTCTCTGTTGTCGCTCCCAGGACAAGTCTTTTTCAGTGCTAGGCGGTGACTGCCCAGCAGGGATGTGTACTCAACCCCAGCATAAATAGTCTCACGTTGCTACAGTCAGCAACATCTTAGAAAACTGTGCAATGTTTTTATCTCCTCTCCCCCCCCTTCCCTTCCCAACACCTGCCACTGTGTGACGGAACACACACACAAACACACATACACACACACACACACACACACACACACACACACACACACACACACACACACACACACACACACACACACACACACACACACACACACACACACACACACACACACTCCTTAGAACAAGGAGAAATTCCAGAGATAAGAGAGGGAATAGTTAACCAGGAACCACTGGAAGAGTTTGAGATTACCAGTGGGGAAGTATGGGAGTGTTTACTAGAGTTGGATGTGACAAAGGCTATAGGCACAGATGGAATCTCCCCTTGGATACTAAAGGAAGGATCAGATGAACTGTGCCTGCCACTCTCCATAGTGTATAACAAATCACTGGCAACAGGGGAACTGCCAGAAATTTGGAAAGCCGCTAACGTAGTCCCGATATACAAGAAAGGGGATAGACAAGAGGGACTGAGCTACAGGCCAGTGTCCCTAACCTGCATACCATGCAAGCTGATGGAGAAGATCGTGCGAAGAAAGCTAGTGGAACATCTGGAGCGAAGGAACTTTGTAACACAGCATCAACATGGGTTCAGGGATGGCAAGTCCTGCCTCACAGGGTTACTTGAATTCTACGACCAGGCAAGAAAGAGAAGGGTGGGCGACTGCATATTTTTGGATTGCCAGAAAGCCTTTGATACAGTACCACGCAAGAGGCTAGTGAAAAAGCTGGAGATGCAGGCTGGAGTGAAAGGGAAGGTACTCCATTGGATAAAGGAGTTCCTAAGTAACAGAAGACAACGAGTCACTGTGAGGGGTGAAGTCTCAGATTGGCGAGACGTTACAAGTGGAGTCCCGCAGGGGTCAGTCCTTGGACCTATACTGTTTCTGATATATGTAAATGATCTCCCAGAGTGTATAGACTCGTTTCTCTCAATGTTTGCTGATGATGCAAAAATTATGAGGAAGATTGAAACAGAGGATGATAGTAGGAGGCTACAAGATGACCTAGACAGACTGAATGAATGGTCCAACAAATGGCTGCAAAAGTTCAACCCCGAGGAAATGCAAAGTTATGAAACTAGGCGGTGGAAACAGGAGGCCATACACAGGATAGAGAATCGGAGACGAAGTACTTAATGAAACGGACAGAGAGAAAGATCAAAGAGTTGATATCACACCAAACCTGTCTCCTGAAGCCCACTTAAAAATAATTACGTCTGCGGCATATGCGAGGTTGGCTAACATCAGAACAGCGTTCAAGAACCTGTGTAAGGAATCGTTCAGAATCGTGTATACCACATATGTAAGATCAATCCTGGAGTATGCAGCCCCAACATGGAGCCCATACCTTGTCAAGCACAAGACGAAGCTGGAAAAAGTTCAAAGATATGCCACTAGACTAGTCCCAGAACTAAGAGGCATGAGTTACGAGGAAAGGCTGCGGGAAATACACCCTACGACACTAGAAGACAGAAGAGTAAGGGGAGACATGATCACTACCTACAAAAACCTCAGGGGAATCGACCGGGTAAACAAGGATAAACTATTCAACACTGGTGGGACGCGAACAAGGGGGCACAGGTAGAAACTGAGTACCCACACGAGCCACAGAGACGTTAGAAAGAACTTTTTCAGTGTCAGAATAGTTAATAGGTGGAATGCATTAGGCGGTGATGTGGTGGAGGCTGACTCCATACACAGTTTCAAATGTAGATATGATAGAGCCCAGTAGGTTCAGGAATCTGCTCACCAGCTGATTGACAGTTGAGAGGCGGGACCAAAGAGCCAGAGCTCAACCCCCGCAAACACAACTAGGTGAGTACAACTAGGTGAGTACACACACACACGCAGTAAATCTCACTCATAAAACTCTCACTGAAAACAAACTTTCTGTTCCATTTTGAGTGCGGTATGTGAACCCGTGAGCCTCCCCTCTTGAGAGAGCGAGAGAGAGAGAGAGAAAGGTATGTGAAAATTATATATAACACACTAACCTCTCCGGCTACGACCGTTAGGAGAAGTAGACAAAGTAGAGTGAGAGAAGAGGACTGAGAGAGAAGTGGTGGTGAGAGAACTAGTGAGAGAAGTACCAAGGAGGAAGAGGATGGCACAGAGTCGTGGGAAACTCACAGGTGACTCACAGAAGGGAGGGGGGAGGGGGTGTGGAAGGTGCTGGGGCCGGAGGAGGGGGGTTCTGGGGCAGGTAGGGGGGGGGGAGGTTAAGGTTTGACTGGTAAACACAACAGGAGGAAGGAATGGACTAGGGTCAAAGGTCAGTGACTGGTTGATGGTTGTCTGGGTAAAGGTGGATGAAAGTATATATATATATATATATATATATATATATATATATATATATATATATATATATATATATATATATATATATATATATATATATATATATATATATATATATATATATATATATATATATATATATATATATATATATATGCGAACAAGCCTGAATGGTCCCCAGGACAATATGCAACTGAAAACTCACACCCCAGAAGTGACTCGAACCCATACTCCCAGGAGCCACGCAACTGGTATGTACAAGACGCCTTAATCCACTTGACCATCACGACCGGACAAAATGAGGTGATAGCCGAGGCTATTTGAACCACCCCACCGCCGGCACTCGGATAGTAATCTTGGGCATAGCATTTTACCAAATTACCTCATTCTTTGGGGCACACGTGAAGAACACAAATGCGAACAAGCCTGAATGGTCCCCAGGACAATATGCAACTGAAAACTCACACCCCAGAAGTGACTCGAACCCATACTCCCAGGAGCCACGCAACTGGTATGTACAAGACGCCTTAATCCACTTGACCATCACGACCGGACAAAATGAGGTGATAGCCGAGGCTATTTGAACCACCCCACCGCCGGCACTCGGATAGTAATCTTGGGCATAGCATTTTACCAAATCACCTCATTCTTTGGGGCACACGTGAGGAACACAAATGCGAACAAGCCTGAATGGTCCCCAGGACAATATGCAACTGAAAACTCACACCCCAGAAGTGACTCGAACCCATACTCCCAGGAGCCACGCAACTGGTATGTACAAGACGCCTTAATCCACTTGACCATCACGACCGGACAAAATGAGGTGATAGCCGAGGCTATTTGAACCACCCCACCGCCGGCACTCGGATAGTAATCTTGGGCATAGCATTTTACCAAATCACCTCATTCTTTGGGGCACACGTGAGGAACACAAATGCGAACAAGCCTGAATGGTCCCCAGGACAATATGCAACTGAAAACTCACACCCCAGAAGTGACTCGAACCCATACTCCCAGGAGCCACGCAACTGGTATGTACAAGACGCCTTAATCCACTTGACCATCACGACCGGACAAAATGAGGTGATAGCCGAGGCTATTTGAACCACCCCACCGCCGGCACTCGGATAGTAATCTTGGGCATAGCATTTTACCAAATCACCTCATTCTTTGGGGCACACGTGAGGAACACAAATGCGAACAAGCCTGAATGGTCCCCAGGACAATATGCAACTGAAAACTCACACCCCAGAAGTGACTCGAACCCATACTCCCAGGAGCCACGCAACTGGTATGTACAAGACGCCTTAATCCACTTGACCATCACGACCGGACAAAATGAGGTGATAGCCGAGGCTATTTGAACCACCCCACCGCCGGCACTCGGATAGTAATCTTGGGCATAGCATTTTACCAAATCACCTCATTCTTTGGGGCACACGTGAGGAACACAAATGCGAACAAGCCTGAATGGTCCCCAGGACAATATGCAACTGAAAACTCACACCCCAGAAGTGACTCGAACCCATACTCCCAGGAGCCACGCAACTGGTATGTACAAGACGCCTTAATCCACTTGACCATCACGACCGGACAAAATGAGGTGATAGCCGAGGCTATTTGAACCACCCCACCGCCGGCACTCGGATAGTAATCTTGGGCATAGCATTTTACCAAATCACCTCATTCTTTGGGGCACACGTGAGGAACACAAATGCGAACAAGCCTGAATGGTCCCCAGGACAATATGCAACTGAAAACTCACACCCCAGAAGTGACTCGAACCCATACTCCCAGGAGCCACGCAACTGGTATGTACAAGACGCCTTAATCCACTTGACCATCACGACTGGACAAAATGAGGTGATAGCCGAGGCTATTTGAACCACCCCACCGCCGGCACTCGGATAGTAATCTTGGGCATAGCATTTTACCAAATCACCTCATTCTTTGGGGCACACGTGAGGAACACAAATGCGAACAAGCCTGAATGGTCCCCAGGACAATATGCAACTGAAAACTCACACCCCAGAAGTGACTCGAACCCATACTCCCAGGAGCCACGCAACTGGTATGTACAAGACGCCTTAATCCACTTGACCATCACGACCGGACAAAATGAGGTGATAGCCGAGGCTATTTGAACCACCCCACCGCCGGCACTCGGATAGTAATCTTGGGCATAGCATTTTACCAAATCACCTCATTCTTTGGGGCACACGTGAGGAACACAAATGCGAACAAGCCTGAATGGTCCCCAGGACAATATGCAACTGAAAACTCACACCCCAGAAGTGACTCGAACCCATACTTGTCCTGGGGACCATTCAGGCTTGTTCGCATTTGTGTTCCTCACGTGTGCCCAAAAGAATGAGGTGATTTGGTAAAATGCTATGCCCAAGATTACTATCCGAGTGCCGGCGGTGGGGTGGTTCAAATAGCCTCGGCTATCACCTCATTTTGTCCGGTCGTGATGGTCAAGTGGATTAAGGCGTCTTGTACATACCAGTTGCGTGGCTCCTGGGAGTATGGGTTCGAGTCACTTCTGGGGTGTGAGTTTTCAGTTGCATATTGTCCTGGGGACCATTCAGGCTTGTTCGCATTTGTGTTCCTCACGTGTGCCCCAAAGAATGAGGTGATTTGGTAAAATGCTATGCCCAAGATTACTATCCGAGTGCCGGCGGTGGGGTGGTTCAAATAGCCTCGGCTATCACCTCATTTTGTCCGGTCGTGATGGTCAAGTGGATTAAGGCGTCTTGTACATACCAGTTGCGTGGCTCCTGGGAGTATGGGTTCGAGTCACTTCTGGGGTGTGAGTTTTCAGTTGCATATTGTCCTGGGGACCATTCAGGCTTGTTCGCATTTGTGTTCCTCACGTGTGCCCCAAAGAATGAGGTGATTTGGTAAAATGCTATGCCCAAGATTACTATCCGAGTGCCGGCGGTGGGGTGGTTCAAATAGCCTCGGCTATCACCTCATTTTGTCCGGTCGTGATGGTCAAGTGGATTAAGGCGTCTTGTACATACCAGTTGCGTGGCTCCTGGGAGTATGGGTTCGAGTCACTTCTGGGGTGTGAGTTTTCAGTTATATATATATATATATATATATATATATTCTTTATTGATACATAACATTAATGTGATTTCTTTGTGTACTTGGGGAGAAGTGTGCGGGGGGGGGGGCTGTGGAACTCTGGCTAGGCTTCCGTGTAAGCCTCAGGAACCTAAGAGGATTCAGTGGAATCCCAGGTTGCATTGCTTTTGGCCATGTCGTGAAGTGGTCTAATTAAGGCTCTAGCTTGGGAGCACCTAGAGCATAGGTTCGAATCTTCTTCATAGCTCTTACTGTTTTTCTCCAATACACCATTAATAAATACATCAATGTTCTTCGGGAGCCAAAACTATCGCAATAAAACCAAAAAAAACAAATGAACTCGGAAATAAATCATCGACAAAGACATATTTCCACCGTGACAGAAAACCGGAGGTGAATGCGCTCTTTTCCCCATTATTTGTGTCTTCATATTTCCACTTTCTTTCCTCTCCCATGCATTTCCCCCTTGTGCCACTGCCGCATTCTCCCGTGTTGGTGGTGCCGTGGACGTCAAGCCCTACTCTCACTCCCAGGTTCCGGCCCTCCCACGTTAACACCGGTCACTGGTGAATCATGCCCCATACCCATCCGCCTGGAGAAAGTCTGTGGGCACGGAGAGTTGGAAGGGGGGGGGGGGGGGGGAAGGGGGGCCAAGTCACCACCTGAGCCTGGTCCGGGTTAGGGTGGGCATGGCGCCTAGGTAACGTGGCAGGTGGATCAGCTCACACAATAGTCAGATGGATCAACATATATATATATATATATATATATATATATATATATATATATATATATATATATATATATATATATATATATATATATATATATATATATATATATATATATATATATATATATATATATATATATATATATATATATGACAATGTCAGACCACGGAGGAAAAATGAAACAGGAAATTTCCTTAAGTACTTTCGTATATTAAATACATCTTCAGAAGGTCAATATATACTACAGGGGTGTAGGTGGGGGAGTTTAATATACGAAAGTACTTAAGGAAATTTCCTGTTTCATTTTTCCTCCGTGGTCTGACATTGTCACATTCTTAATCACGTGTTTATTTTCGTGATATACACACACACACATATATATATATATATATATATATATATATATATATATATATATATATATATATATATATATATATATATATATATATATATATATATATATATATATATATATATATATATATATATGCAAACAAGCCTGAATGGTCCCCAGGCATACATGCAACCGAAAACTCAAAACGGTCAAAGTTCAAAACTTTGAACGGTCGTGATGGTCGAGTGGTGAAGGTGTCCTGTACACCAGATGCAGAGTGCTCCTGGCAGTATAGGTTCGAGTCACTTCTGGGGAGTGAATTTTCGGTTATACGTATATATTTATAATGTACATATAAACATATGTTCTCAGTATATATGATATTTACCCTTTTTTACAGAGCTGGAGTGACGACTCATCGACGCAGTCATCAGCAGGTCAGTGAGTACCAGATCTGTCTTCTCCCCCACCTACACCCCTGTGGTAACTCCCCCACCTACACCCCTGTAGTAACTCCCCCACATACACCCCTGTGGTAACTCCCCTACCTACACCCCTGTAGTAACTCCCCCACCTACACCCCTGTAGTAACTCCCCCACCTACACCACTGTGGTAACTCCCCCACCTACACCCCTGTAGTAACTCCCCCACCTACACCCCTGTAGTAACTCCCCCACCTACACCCCTGTAGTAACTCCCCCACCTACACCCCTGTAGTAACTCCCCCACCTACACCCCTGTAGTAACTCCCCCACCAACACCACTGTAGTAACTCCCCCACCTACACCCCTGTAGTAACTCCCCCACCTACACCACTGTAGTAACTCCCCCACCTACACCCCTGTAGTAACTCCCCCACCTACACCCCTGTAGTAACTCCCCCACCTACACCCCTGTAGTAACTCCCCCACCAACGCCACTGTAGTAACTCCCCCACCTACACCCCTGTAGTAACTCCCCCACCTACACCCCTGTAGTAACTCCCCCACCAACACCACTGTAGTAACTCCCCCACCTACACCCCTGTAGTAACTCCCCCACCTACACCCCTGTAGTAACTCCCCCACCTACACCCCTGTAGTAACTCCCCCACCTACACCCCTGTAGTAACTCCCCCACCTACACCCCTGTAGTAACTCCCCCACCAACACCACTGTAGTAACTCCCCCACCTACACCCCTGTAGTAACTCCCCCACCTACACCACTGTAGTAACTCCCCCACCTACACCCCTGTAGTAACTCCCCCACCTACACCACTGTAGTAACTCCCCCACCTACACCACTGTAGTAACTCCCCCATCTACACCCCTGTAGTAACTCCCCCACCTACACCCCTGTAGTAACTCCCCCACCTACACCCCTGTAGTAACTCACTACCCTATACAACAATGACAAAGACAACTGTGCTTGTTAGCTTTGCTTTCACACGAAAACTACTTGGTCGGACGTTGGACTTTAAGGACTACATCAACCTCTGGAAGGTAGTTCAGGCCATCTCAAGACTACTCTAATGGTCAACATAGTCCAGAACTATATGTATAATCTGTGTATGTATACCCCTCGATGTGTGTATCCCTGATAACTACCTAATTACTGAACTATACCTTGCATAGTTTGAGCATTGGTCTGCACACTTCCTAGTACTCAAAGCTGATTGTCTTCTATGTCAAGTCTTTGACTTATTCGTAATTTACACTATTATACTATTGTTTGATATACAAAGTCTCTATAATACTAACATGAGTTGCACGTCTAATTAATAGACCGTTTATTAGAATTATTTTAATGTACAACAGATTACACAACTATGCAGTGATCTTAATGTAAATGTATGCCACTAACTAGCAGTCTCCGTGGTGTAGTGGTTAAGACACTTGCCTGGCGTTTCGCGAGTGCATGTGTCCTGGGTTCGTATCCTGGCCGGGGAGGATTTCGCAAATCCTTAACTGTAGCCTATGTTTATCCAACGGTGAAATGGGTACCTGGTTGTTTAACGATTTGGCGGGTCGTATTCCGGGGAACACAGGATTAAGGACTTGCCAGAAACGCTACGCGTGTTGGCGGCTGTACAAGAATGTAACCAATCTTGTATATATAAATACACAAAATAAAATAACAAAAGACTAGGCAATATCTTGGGCTAAGCTGTTTATATTAGCTGCGGGCTAATATAATGTGGGCGAAACGATTGCAAAATCTTGTTAGAAAGTCTGCAGTCTAGTAGCTGAAGATCCCGCTGATTGGTGTGTTTTTAATTATTTTTTTTCCAAAAGAAACTACTCTAAACTCTGGCACTGTGCAGACGAGGAGTCACAATAACGTGGCTGAAATATGTTGCCCAAACCACACACTAGAAAGTGAAGGGACGACGACGTTTCGATCCGTCCTGGACCATTTACAAGTGAGACTATTCACAACGGGGTGAGAATAGCTTGAGCTACCTCATCCCTTTGTGTGTATTTTACCTCAATAAACTTATTTCAATTTCAATTTCAATTCACAAGTCTGGTACTGTGTCTCACCTTAACGCCTCTCTCTTCTTTCTTCTTCTGCTACCACTTCCTCGCTAGAATATGTTGACCACGGTTATAGACTGTGAGAACTGTGCCTCATATATTGGTGCACGTACACTGAGAGTTTATCTTAGTTCTGGACCGTGTTCTAGGCTAAACTTCACTCGATGGACAACCATTGTGGGGTCCCTAATACCCCTGAAGAGAGTGAGAGTCCCTGTAACTAACACTAACCAATATTCTGACCCTTCCCCTGGCCTCTTCGGGAGATTTTATCTTGCTCTAGGGGGGAGGGGGGCCTTCTTCCTCCCAACCATAGAGCTAGAGGGGGTTCGAAGCCCCCCAGGAAGCATAGTTCCCCTAACATCTGAACATGCTAAATGTCCTCGCACAGGTTGTTGACAGTGAAGCCCAGCAAGTGAAGTGAAGTTTCAGCGGGAGATATACACCAAAAGATTGGTCCCGGTTTAAACCTACACTTGGCTTAGGCCCACACTTGGCTTAGGCCCACACTTGGCTTAGGCCCACACTTGGCTTAGGCCCACACTTGGCTTAGGCCCACACTTGGCTTAGGCCCACACTTGGCTTAGGCACACACTTGGCTTAGGCCCACACTTGGCTTAAGCCCTCACTTGGCTTAGGCCCACACTTGGCTTAGGCCCACACTTGGCTTAGACCCTCACTTGGCTTAGCCCCACACTCGGCTTAGGCCCACACTTGGCTTAGGCCCACACTTGGCTTAAGCCCTCACTTGGCTTAGGCCCACACTTGGCTTAGGCCCACACTTGGCTTAGGCCCACACTTGGCTTAGACCCTCACTTGGCTTAGCCCCACACTCGGCTTAGGCCCACACTTGGCTTAGGCCCTCACTTGGCTTAGGCCCACACTTGGCTTAGGCCCTCACTTGGCTTAGGCCCACACTTGGCTTAGGCCCACACTTGGCTTAGGCCCACACTTGGCTTAGGCCCACACTTGGCTTAGGCCCACACTTGGCTTAGGCCCTCACTTGGCTTAGGCCCACACTTGGCTTAGGCCCACACTTGGCTTAGGCCCACACTTGGCTTAGGCACACA
>NC_091229.1:24344513-24394513 GCF_040958095.1 Procambarus clarkii | reverse complement strand
GTGGTAGTGGTGGTGTGGTAGTGGTGGTGTGGTAGTGGTGGTGTGGTAGTGGTGGTGTGGTAGTGGTGGTGTGGTAGTGGTGGTGTGGTAGTGGTGGTGTGGTAGTGGTGGTGTGGTTGTGGTGGTGTGGTTGTGGTGGTGTGGTTGTGGTGGTGTCGTAGTGGTGGTATCGTAGTGGTGGTGTGGTTGTGGTGGTGTGGTTGTGGTGGTGTGGTAGTGGTGGTGTGGTTGTGGTGGTGTGGTAGTGGTGGTGTGGTAGTGGTGGTGTGGTTGTGGTGGTGTGGTTGTGGTGGTGTGGTAGCGTGGTTGTGGTGGTGTGGTTGTGGTGGTGTGGTTGTAATGGTGTGGTTGTGGTGGTGTGGTTGTGGTGTTGTGGTTGTAATGGTGTGGTAGTGGTGGTGTGGTAGTGGTGGTGTGGTAGTGGTGGTGTGGTTGTAATGGTGTGGTTGTGGTGGTGTGGTTGTGGTGGTGTGGTTGTGGTGGTGTGGTTGTGGTGGTGTGGTTGTGGTGGTGTGGTTGTGGTGGTGTGGTTGTGGTGGTGTAGTTGTGGTGGTGTGGTTGTGGTGGTGTGGTTGTGGTGGTGTGGTTGTGGTGGTGTTGTAGTGGTGGTGTGGTTGTGGTGGTGTGGTTGTGGTGGTGTGGTTGTGGTGGTGTGGTTGTGGTGGGTGATGAGCTTTTTATGAATGCCTTGGTGTGTGTGTGAATTTACAATTTGTGTCTGCAGAATTGAGTCGTTAGCTCTTGGACCCCGACTTTCTAACCAATCTATTTTTACTCTAGTATATCTACTATATATATTTCGCTATAACACACATACACACACACACACACACACACACACACACACACACACACACACACACACACACACACACACACACACACACACACACACACACACACACACACACACACACACACGGTTTTCCCTTTACCAACGGTAAAGGGAAAAAATAAGAGGGAATATAATAACCCATGGTTTAATAGACAGTGTCAGGAAGCAAAAATGGCCAGCAGACGGGAGTGGAGGAAGTACAGAAGACAAAGAACAGAGGACAACAGAAGCAGATACAACAGAGCTAGGAACGATTACATTAACATAAGACGAACATCGGAAAGGGACTATGAGAACGATATTGCAATCAAAGCGAAAAAACAACCTAAGTTACTACACAGTCATATAAGAAGAAAAATGTCGGTGAACGACCAAGTGACAAGACTAAGGAAGACAGAGGGGGCATATACTGAAAGTGACAAGGGAATCTGCGAGGCACTGAATGCCAGTTTCCATGGAGTGTTCACTACCGAGCCTGAGCAGCTCCCATTGTTGGAAGGGGTTACCCTAGATGAAAGACTATCAGATATAGAGGTGACAGCAGAGGAGGTAATGAAACAGTTGACAACTCTAGATGCAACTAAAGCAGTTGGACCAGACAAAGTATCACCGTGGATACTAAAAGAAGCAGCACAGGCCCTCAGCGTGCCTCTGGCAATGATCTTTAATGAGTCACTTATGTCAGGAGAATTGCCCAGTTGCTGGAAGAAGGCAAATGTCGTGCCGATCTTCAAGAAAGGCGATAGGGAGGAGGCACTTAACTATAGACCTGTATCACTGACAAGCATCCCCTGTAAAATACTGGAAAGAATAATTAGGCTACGACTGGTTGCATACCTGGAGAACATTAGGTTTGTGAACAAACATCAACATGGGTTCTGGACAGGGAAATCGTGCCTAACAAACCTTCTGGAATTCTATGATAAAATAACGAGGATAAGACAGGACAGAGATGGTTGGGCAGACTGCATATTTCTGGACTGCCAAAAAGCCTTTGATACAGTACCGCACATGAGACTGCTGTTCAAGCTCGAGAGGCAGGCGGGGGTGGGGGGAAAGGTCCTAGCATGGATAAGGAACTACCTAACATTAAGGAGCCAAAGAGTTACGGTAAGGGGCGAGAAGTCGGACTGGCGAACAGTAACAAGTGGAGCACCACAAGGATCGGTGCTGGGACCAATTATATTTCTTGTATATGTTAACGACATGTTTACAGGCGTAGAGTCCTACATGTCGATGTTTGCGGATGATGCAAAGTTGATGAGAAGAATTGTGACAGATGAGGATTGCAGGATCCTCCAAGAGGACCTGAACAGATTGCAGAGATGGTCAGAGAAATGGCTACTAGAATTCAACACGAGCAAATGTAAAGTTATGGAAATGGGACTAGGAGATAGGAGACCAAAGGGACAGTACACAATGAAGGGGAACAGCCTACCTGTAACGACGCGTGAAAGAGACCTGGGGGTGGACGTAACACCTAATCTATCTCCTGAGGCACATATTAATAGGATAACGACAGCAGCGTACTCTACACTGGCAAAAGTTAGAACATCATTCAGAAACCTAAGTAAGGAGGCATTTAGGGCGCTTTACACTGCCTACGTAAGGCCAGTCTTAGAGTATGCCGCCTCATCATGGAGTCCCCATCTGAAGAAGCATATAATGAAACTGGAAAAGGTTCAGAGGTTTGCAACGAGACTCGTCCCAGAGCTACGAGGGATGGGGAATGAGGAGCGCCTGAGGGAACTGTGCCTTACGACACTAGAAAGAAGAAGGGAGAGGGGGGACATGATAGGAACGTATAAGATACTCAGAGGGATTGACAGAGTGGACATAGACGAAATGTTCACACGGAATAGTAACAGAACGAGAGGACATGGATGGAAGCTTGAAACTCAGATGAGTCACAGAGATGTTAGGAAGTTTTCTTTTAGCGTGAGAGTAGTGGGGAAATGGAATGCACTTCAGGAACAGGTTGTGGAAGCAAATACTATTCATAATTTTAAAACCAGGTATGATAGGGAAATGGGACAAGAGTCATTGCTGTAAACAACCGATGCTCGAAAGGCGGGATCCAAGAGTCAATGCTCGATCCTGCAGACACAACTAGGTGAGTACACACACACACACACACACACACACACACACACACACACACACACACACACACACACACACACACATCCTATCTTGTTTCTGATATATGTAAATGATCTCCCGGAGGGTATAAATTCATTTCTCTCAATGTTTGAGGACGATGCCAAAATTATGAGAAGGATTAAGACAGAAGAGGACTGTTTGAGGCTTCAAGAAGACCTAGACAAACTGCAGGAATGGTCGAACAAGTGGTTGTTAGAGTTTAACCCAACCAAATGTAATATAATGAAGATAGGTGCAGGGAGCGGGAGGCCAAATACGAGGTATTATCTGGGAGAGGAAATTCTTCAGGAGTCAGAGAAAGAAAAAGACTTGGGAGTTGATATCACGCCAGACCTGTCTCCTGCAGCACATATCAAGAGGATAACATCAGCGGCATATGTCAGGCTGGCCAACATACGAACGGCATTCAGAAATTTGTGTAAAGAATCATTCAGAACTTTGTATACCACATATGTCAGGCCAATCCTGGAGTATGCAGCCCCAGCATTGAGTCCATATCTAGTCAAGGATAAGACTAAACTGGAAAAGGTTCAAAGATTTGCCACCAGACTAGTACCCGAGCTGAGAGGTATGAGCTACGAGGAGAGACTACGGGAATTAAACCTCACTCCGCTGGAAGACAGAAGAGTTCGGGGGGACATGATCACCACATTCAAGATTCTGAAGGGAATTGATAGGGTAGATAAAGACAGGCTATTTAACACAAGGGGCACACGCACAAGGGGACACAGGTGGAAACTGAGCGCCCAAATGAGCCACAGAGATATTAGAAAGAACTTTTTTAGTGTCAGAGTGGTTGACAAATGGAATGCATTAGAAAGTGATGTGGTGGAGGCTGACTCCATACACAGTTTCAAGTGTAGATATGATAGAGCCCAATAGGCTCAGGAATCTGTACACCTGTTGATTGACGGTTGAGAGGCGGGACCAAAGAGCCAGAGCTCAACCCCCGCAAACACAACTAGTGTGTGTGTGTGTGTGTGAGTACACACACACACACACACACACACACACACACACATACATATATCACTGGTGGCGGAATGGACAGCACGCTGGCACGTAATCTTATGGACCGGGGTTCGATTCCCGGTGCCGGCAAGAAACAAAACGTTCAGAGTTTCTTTCACTCTGATTCTTTCAGACAGCTGTCTAACTCCCAGGTATCTATTTACTGCTAGGTGAAAAAGTGCATCAGGGTGAAAGAAACTCTGCTCATTAGTTGCAGCCTCCGCCGGGAATCGAACCCAGGCCATTAGGACTACGACCCCCGAGCGCTGTCCACTCAGCCGGTATGGTCATGTTTGCAGTTATATGATGTGTGGGCATTTGTTTGTGGTTACGCGGTGTTTGTATTGAATTGTTTGTGATGGCGTAGCGTGTGTGGTGAATGGACCGTGGTGGTGTGTTGTCTGTGGGTGTGGTGTGGTGTCTGAGGGTGTGGTGTGGTGTCTGTGGGTGTGGTGTAGTGTCTGTGGGTGTGGTGTGGTGTCTGTGGGTGTGGTGTGGTGTCTGTGGGTGTGGTGTGGTGTCTGTGGGTGTGGTGTCTGTGGGTGTGGTGTGGTGTCTGTTGGTGTGTACCGTGTGTACTCAATGTGTTGTGTACGTCTCTTGTACTGTAAACGACGTGAAGTGTTCACAAACATAACCTAACTGGGTGCCACTTCAGAAAGGGTTATACATGTGTCTTGTAAGGTGAGAAATATTGTCTTACCTCGGGGCAGGTGCAAAACACAGTCTAACTGTTTGCAAATGGTGTGGGTTTATATAGCGATGTGGGTTTATATATGTGATGTGGGTTTATATATGTGATGTGGGTTTGTATAGTGATGTGGGTTTATATATGTGATGTGGGTTTATATATGTGATGTGGGTTTGTATAGTGATGTGGGTTTATATAGTGATGTGGGTTTGTATAGTGATGTGGGTTTAAACAACCACTTGAGTGTCCTCTCACCGTTGTATTAACTAACGAGAAGTAACATTGTAAGGGATCGATGTCAAGATTCATTTCAATTACTTTAGAAAATTTATCTGATAAAGTTAAATTATCTGATAATTTATTTAGTTTACATCTGATAAAGATTAGATGTAAATCACCGTTGTGTGTAACAATCTCCAGATGGAATGAGATCCCGAGAGAGAGAGAGAGAGAGAGAGAGAGAGAGAGAGAGAGAGAGAGAGAGAGAGAGAGAGAGAGAGAGGGAGAGAGACAGAGACAGACAGAGAGACAACGGGGAATTAGATGTTAAAATACTGGCAGGACAGTTGTAAACACCACTAATGGTCCAGGTATCCTGGCCCCCTACCGCTGTAATAATCCCAAAAGCCACAACAGTGGTCACTAAACAGGGGACAATGAAGCAGTGGACGCTGGACACAGTACTGACAGGGAGAGGGAGGAACACCTCACAACTAAGGGCCTCGTGGCTAATTGGTAGAAAAAGGCGGTAGTGCCATCAATATGTCACCAGGTACAATTAATACAGAAGGTTTATTGACAGTTGAAACATCGGAGACATCTCCCGTCACGCAGGGTGCAATCGCGCCTTCACAGATCTCCAGTATCAGCTCTTGATACTGGTAATGGCTCAAAAGGGCCACCACTTACGGGTTATTCATGCCCGTGACACCTTTTGGGTGGCTTAATCTTCATCAATCAATCGTCGATAGTTGAAACATTAGTTTATTTAGATCTTGTAAAGCATCGTCCTTACTAAGATTCCCTAATAAAGGCAGATGAATTAATGTCACAGGGACAGGAAGACAGTACTCACATTCCCAAAATGAACTTCACTGGACCTGAGATGTGCTGATGTTCATCCCCAGATGAACAAATCCACAAGGGCCGTGACGAGGATTCGAACCTGCGTCCGAGAGCATCCCGAGAGTAGTGAAGTGTAGTGTAGTTCCTCCCCAGAGATACTGTGCAGAAACACACCGTCCACACGCCGAGTCCTCACCCTCTTGTTGTCCTAGGTCTCTACACCTTTTTTTTTTTTTTTTTTTTGTGATATATACAAGAGTTGCTACATTCTTGTACAGCCACTAGTACGCGTAGCGTTTCGGGCAAGTCCTTAATCCTATGGTCCCTGGAATACGATCCCCTGCCGCGAAGAATCGTTTTTTCATCCAAGTACACATTTTACTGTTGCGTTAAACAGAGGCTACAGTTAAGGAATTGCGCCCAGTAAATCCTCCCCGGCCAGGATACGAACCCATGACATAGCGCTCGCGGAACGCCAGGCGAGTGTCTTACCACTACACCACGGAGACTGCTAGATCTGATCTGATCTTATTTACAGAGACCTGATCTTATTTACAACCAGTAAGGGACGTGTGATGAGTCTCAGCCTGAGTGAGAGCACCAGGGCAACTGAAGTAGCCAGGTCAACTCAGGTCAAATGTGTAGGAGCTCCACGTTCCTGCACAGGTGACCTGAGTTGACTTCGCTGCTTGGTTAGCCCCTTGGGTTAGCCCCTTGGGTTAGCCCCTTGGGTTAGCCCCTTGGGTTAGCCCCTGGTGGAGGTGGGAGTGTTCACATCTAGACGGGTAGTTGCTGCACCTAGATGTGTTCCATTCTGTCGCAGTGCTTCTGTTCTTGTGTTCTCTTTGTTACAATGTGGGTTATTATAGTGCTGGGGTTTATATAGTGCTGGGGGTTTATATAGTGATGTGGATTATATAGTGATATGGGTTTATATAGTGATGTGGATTATATAGTGATATGGGTTTATATAGTGATGTGGATTATATAGTGATGTGGATTTATATAGTGACTAGCAATACCCGGCCACGCGTTGCTGTGGCTCAGCAACACATGTGCGTTGCTGAACAACAGCAACCTTCCCCTGTCCCCCCAGTCCTCCCCACCATTTCCTCCTCTCCCGTCCCCTCGTCCTCCCTACCATTCCCTACTCCCTCATTCGACGCATTCCCAAATGATCTGATGTTCCCATCACTGAAATATAAGAAAAACAATAAAAAAACGAAATGAAAAACATAGAAAAAATAAAAAGATAAAGTATTCTCACGAAATGAACGGTATGGTAAACAACACAGCTCAATTCCAACACAATGTCACACAAAATAATTCAGTAAAAATTTAAATAAATCGAAATCTATGAAAGTTAAATTTATCAATGCAATCGGAAACATTGCAATAGAATTCGTAACATATTAAGTATAGCGTGCATGTTGCTATTGCACGAACAGATGGCGCTGTTCTGGAAAAATAACATGTTTTTACCTGTCACGGTGTGGCACCTATATAGTAGGTATATAAAAACATGCACATATTCGAATGGAACATTGTGTCAGAATTTCAAAGCAAATGGTGAAGAACTTTCGGAGATTACAGCGTGTGTTGCTCTTACGTCCAACAGATGGCACTGCTTTTCAAAAAACGCATGTTTTTTCCTGTCACAGGTGAGGCATGTATATAGCAGGAATATAAAAACACGCGTCTATTCGAATGCAACGTCGTGTCGAAATTTCAAAGCAATCGATAAAGAGGTTTCAAAGATTTCTCTCACATGAAAAAAACAGTTTTTCAAAAAAGCATGTTTTTTTCATTCACAGACGTGACATTAACATAGCATGTATATAAAAACCTGCTCGGATGCGAATGGAACATTGTGAGAAAATTTCAAAGCAATCGTTGAAGAACTTTCGAAGATTAGAGATTTTGAACAAACGAACATTTTATTTATAGAGATATGGGTTCATATGTTGTGAATTAGGGTTATAGAGTAAGGTGGGTTTTACATAGTGAAGTGAGTTTATACACAAATGTGGGCGTTACGGACCTTATCTGCCATTTTGTATAGAGAGAGTTGATGTTTTTACTTGTCTAGAGGGAGACATTATATAAAAACAATGATGTATTTTGTTGTTCACACTGTGGCGTCGTGTCAGCTGATTGATGGCAGACCGTAGGACGGTGATATCCCTCCACCTTCCAAAGTTTAAAAAGAAGATATATATATATATATATATATATATATATATATATATATATATATATATATATATATATATATATATATATATATATATTTATACATATATATATATATTTATACATATATATATGGAGCAGCCAGAGACCGTCCTCCGTGACTATACCAAAGAAAATGACAGATTCTATAGAGTTGTGACGTCACACGCCACATTGGATGACACTTGTCCCTTGGTGCTAATGAGTAAGCTACAGTACCGTGTAAGCTACAGTACCGTGTAAGCTACAGTACCGTGTAAGCTACAGTACCGTGTAAGCTACAGTATTATGTAAGCTACAGTACCGTGTAAGCTACAGTACCGTGTAAGCTACAGTATTATGTAAGCTACAGTACCGTGTAAGCTACAGTACCGTGTAAGCTACAGTACCGTGTAAGCTACAGTACCGTGTAAGCTACAGTACCGTGTAAGCTACAGTACCGTGTACGCTACAGTATTATGTAAGCTACAGTACCGTGTAAGCTACAGTACCGTGCAAGCTACAGTACCGTGTAAGCTACAGTACCGTGCAAGCTACAGTACCGTGTAAGCTACAGTACCGTGCAAGCTACAGTACCGTGTAAGCTACAGTACCGTGTAAGCTACAGTATTATGTAAGCTACAGTACCGTGTAAGCTACAGTACCGTGCAAGCTACAGTACCGTGTAAGCTACAGTACCGTGCAAGCTACAGTACCGTGTAAGCTACAGTACCGTGCAAGCTACAGTACCGTGCAAGCTACAGTACCGTGCAAGCTACAGTACCGTGTAAGCTACAGTATTATGTAAGCTACAGTACCGTGTAAGCTACAGTACCGTGTAAGCTACAGTACCGTGTAAGCTACAGTACCGTGTAAGCTACAGTACCGTGTAAGCTACAGTATTATGTAAGCTACAGTACCGTGTAAGCTACAGTGCCGTGCAAGCTACAGTACCGTGTAAGCTACAGTACCGTGCAAGCTACAGTACCGTGTAAGCTACAGTACCGTGCAAGCTACAGTACCGTGTAAGCTACAGTACCGTGTAAGCTACAGTATTATGTAAGCTACAGTACCGTGTAAGCTACAGTACCGTGCAAGCTACAGTACCGTGTAAGCTACAGTACCGTGCAAGCTACAGTACCGTGTAAGCTACAGTACCGTGCAAGCTACAGTACCGTGCAAGCTACAGTACCGTGCAAGCTACAGTACCGTGTAAGCTACAGTATTATGTAAGCTACAGTACCGTGTAAGCTACAGTACCGTGTAAGCTACAGTACCGTGTAAGCTACAGTACCGTGTAAGCTACAGTATTATGTAAGCTACAGTACCGTGTAAGCTACAGTATTATGTAAGCTACAGTACCGTGTAAGCTACAATACCATGTAAGCTACAGTACCGTGCAAGCTACAGTACCGTGTAAGCTACAGTACCGTGCAAGCTACAGTACCGTGCAAGCTACAGTACCGTGTAAGCTACAGTACCGTGTAAGCTACAGTATTATGTAAGCTACAGTACCGTGTAAGCTACAGTACCGTGTAAGCTACAGTACTGTGTAAGCTACAGTACCGTGTAAGCTACAGTACCGTGTAAGCTACAGTACCGTGTAAGCTACAGTATTATGTAAGCTACAGTACCGTGTAAGCTACAGTACCGTGTAAACTACAGTATTATGTAAGCTACAGTACCGTGTAAGCTACAGTACCGTGTA
This sequence comes from Procambarus clarkii, assembly GCF_040958095.1. Lineage (NCBI taxonomy): Eukaryota > Metazoa > Arthropoda > Malacostraca > Decapoda > Cambaridae > Procambarus > Procambarus clarkii. The sequence continues at coordinate 24,384,829 of NC_091229.1, read as the reverse complement.
AGCTACAGTACCGTGTAAGCTACAGTACCGTGTAAGCTACAGTATTATGTAAGCTACAGTACCGTGTAAGCTACAGTACCGTGTAAGCTACAGTACCGTGTAAGCTACAGTATTATGTAAGCTACAGTACCGTGTAAGCTAAAGTACCGTGTAAGCTACAGTATTATGTAAGCTACAGTACCATGCAAGCTATAGTATTATGTAAGCTACAGTACCGTGTAAGCTACAGTATTATGTAAGCTACAGTACCGTGCAAGCTATAGTATTATGTAAGCTACAGTACCGTGTAAGCTACAGTATTATGTAAGCTACAGTACCGTGCAAGCTATAGTATTATGTAAGCTACAGTACCGTGTAAGCTACAGTATTATGTAAGCTACAGTACCATGCAAGCTATAGTATTATGTAAGCTACAGTACCGTGTAAGCTACAGTATTATGTAAGCTACAGTACCGTGCAAGCTATAGTATTATGTAAGCTACAGTACCGTGTAAGCTACAGTATTATGTAAGCTACAGTACCATGCAAGCTATAGTATTATGTAAGCTACAGTACCGTGTAAGCTACAGTATTATGTAAGCTACAGTACCGTGTAAGCTACAGTATTATGTAAGCTACAGTACCATGCAAGCTATAGTATTATGTAAGCTACAGTACCGTGTAAGCTACAGTATTATGTAAGCTACAGTACCGTGCAAGCTATAGTATTATGTAAGCTACAGTACCGTGTAAGCTACAGTATTATGTAAGCTACAGTACCATGCAAGCTATAGTATTATGTAAGCTACAGTACCGTGTAAGCTACAGTATTATGTAAGCTACAGTACCGTGTAAGCTACAGTATTATGTAAGCTACAGTACCGTGCAAGCTATAGTATTATGTAAGCTACAGTACCGTGCAAGCTATAGTATTATGTAAGCTACAGTACCGTGTAAGCTACAGTACCGTGTAAGCTACAGTACCGTGTAAGCTACAGTACCGTGTAAGCTACAGTATTATGTAAGCTACAGTACCGTGCAAGCTATAGTATTATGTAAGCTACAGTACCGTGCAAGCTATAGTATTATGTAAGCTACAGTACCGTGTAAGCTATAGTATTATGTAAGCTACAGTACCGTGCAAGCTATAGTATTATGTAAGCTACAGTACCGTGCAAGCTATAGTATTATGTAAGCTACAGTACCGTGTAAGCTACAGTATTATGTAAGCTACAGTACCGTGCAAGCTATAGTATTATGTAAGCTACAGTACCGTGCAAGCTATAGTATTATGTAAGCTACAGTACCGTGTAAGCTACAGTATTATGTAAGCTACAGTACCGTGCAAGCTAGAGTATTATGTAAGCTACAGTACCGTGTAAGCTATAGTATTATGTAAGCTACAGTACCGTGCAAGCTATAGTATTATGTAAGCTACAGTACCGTGTAAGCTACAGTATTATGTAAGCTACAGTACCGTGCAAGCTATAGTATTATGTAAGCTACAGTACCGTGCAAGCTATAGTATTATGTAAGCTACAGTACCGTGTAAGCTACAGTATTATGTAAGCTACAGTACCGTGCAAGCTATAGTATTGTGCAAGCTACAGTACCGTGCAAGCTACAATACCTGCAAGCTACAGTACCGTGTAAGCTACAGTACCGTGTAAGCTACAGTATTATGTAAGCTACAATACCGTGTAAGCTACAGTATTATGTAAGCTACAGTACCGTGTAAGCTACAGTATTATGTAAGCTACAATACCGTGTAAGCTACAATACCGTGTAAGCTACAATACCGTGCAAGCTACAATACAGTGTAAGCTACAATACCGTGTAAGCTACAGTACCGTGTAAGCTACAATACCGTGCAAGCTACAATACCGTGTAAGCTACAATACCGTGTAAGCTACAGTACCGTGTAAGCTACAGTATTATGTAAGCTACAATACCGTGTAAGCTACAATACCGTGTAAGCTACAATACCGTGCAAGCTACAATACAGTGTAAGCTACAATACCGTGTAAGCTACAGTACCGTGTAAGCTACAATACCGTGCAAGCTACAATACCGTGTAAGCTACAATACCGTGTAAGCTACAGTACCGTGCAAGCTACAGTACCGTGCAAGCTACAATACCTGCAAGCTATGTGCTGTTACTTATTATAAAGATCTGCTTTCTATATTGCTTTCATAAATTATAGATTGGTGTTACAGGACGAGGTTGTTTATTATAGAAAATTGCATATATTTAAAATATAAATAGAAAAATATAAAAAAAATATAAATATTAAAATATAAAATATATGTATGTTGTTGGTTTCGTTTTGTTTGGAGATTTCAACGCGAATTGTGTAATGATCTTGCGCTGGAGGACTTTGACACATTGATACTAAACGAGTGAAACACTCGTTGGTCCAAACTCTGTGTTACCGCCATTCATTTATATAAATGTGTGGTGGGCTGTTTCATTCATTCTTTTGCTCAATAAGTCATGTATGGCTATAAGCTATAAACATTAGGTACAAATATGTAATTTTTGGCTGGGGACACACACAATCTTTCTCACAATTTAATTGGTCTCTACTAAAAGTAATTGGAACAAATAATTAGACGAAAAGGAGAGTGTACTAGCAGATAAATGGGCGTAATGATATAGAGGCGTAAAGTAATAGAGGCGATATTGCCTCTAGTTGGGTGACGTGATTGAAGGGTATTATCTTGAGGTTATCTTAAGATGATTTCTGGGCGTAGTGTCCCCGTAGCCCGGTCCTCGACTAGGCCTCCACCCCCAGGAAGCAGCCCGTGACAGCTGACTAACTCCCAGGTACCTATTTACTGCTAGGTAACAGAGCCATGAGGGTGAAAGAAATTCTGCCCATTGTTTCTCGCCGGCGCCCGGGATCGAACCCAGGACCAAAGGATCCAGTGTTCTGTCCGCTCAGCCACCGCCTGCCATATGCAGTATTAGTGGATAAACGGGTATGAAAGGGTGTATTAATTATTTATTTGATTTTATTATTAGATTTGGGTATTTATTAGACATTAGGTAAGACATGGGTAAATACCAGTGTGTTAACTTTGTGCTTTTTTTCTTCTTTCTTATGTATATTCCTTCTGAAGTTTATTTCATTTTCATACTGGTGGTAAATGGTTGGCTCAACATGGGTTGGAAATTAATTGGAGTTAATGTATGGTCCCCCCAAAAAAGCCCTTCTGCATTTTCATTCTCATGTATAATAATATATATGATCTTTTAACCAAAAATAATCTTTGAAAATGAGATTTGATATTAAATCATTGAAATAGGGATTAAATATGCAAGTATGGGAAACTTGCATATGAGGCAAGATGAAAACTGGCTAGCTGATGACTGTATTATACTTTAAGGATGACTGTACCTGTTCGTCGCCCAGGTAACTAAATTTAGGGATGACACAAGAGTGCTGACTAATCTCCTTGGCAAAAATTAGTGCGCGAAATCGGATCCGTTGGAGAAGCAGCAAAACGGCTCCGATGTGGGGCCATTTATACAACTCACACCTAGGTGAGTACACCTAGGTGAGTACAGGTACACCCAGGTGGCCACGACCAAAGAGCCAAAGCTCAACCCCCGCAAGCACAATTAGGTGAGTACAGGTACACCCAGGTACACCCAGGTGACCACAGGTACACCCAAGTGACCACAGGTACACCTAAGAGACCACAGGTACACCCAGGTGGCCAAAGGTACACCCAGGTGACCACAGGTACAGCCAGGTGACCACAGGTGCACCCAGGTGACCACAGGTACACCTAGGAGACCACAGGTACACCTAGGTGACCACAGGTACACCTAGGTGACCACAGGTACACCCAGGTGACCACAGGTACAGCCAGGTGACCACAGGTGCACCCAGGTGACCACAGGTACACCTAGGAGACCACAGGTACACCCAGATGACCACAGGTACACCTAGGAGACCACAGGTACACCTAGGTGACCACAGGTACACCTAGGTGACCACAGGTACACCTAGGAGACCACAGGTACACCCAGGTGACCACAGGTGCACCTAGGAGACCACAGGTACACCCAGGTGACCACAGGTACACCCAGGTGACCACAGGTACACCTAGGAGACCACAGGTACACCCAGGTGACCACAGGTACACCCAGGAGACCACAGGTACACCCAGATGACCACAGGTACACCTAGGAGACCACAGGTACACCCAGGTGACCACAGGTACACCTAGGAGACCACAGGTACACCTAGGAGACCACAGGTACACCTAGGTGACCACAGGTACACCCAGGTGACCACAGGTACACCCAGGAGACCACAGGTACACCCAGGTGACCACAGGTACACCCAGGAGACCACAGGTACACCCAGGAGACCACAGGTACACCCAGGAGACCACAGGTACACCCAGGTGACCACAGGTACACCCAGGAGACCACAGGTACACCCAGGTGACCACAGGTACACCCAGGAGACCACAGGTACACCCAGGTGACCACAGGTACACCCAGGAGACCACAGGTACACCCAGGTGAACCACCTGCCACAGCCTCACTCATCTCGCCACACCCATCAGCTTCCCGCATCATTGGACCGGCAAATCGAACAGGAGGACTCCTCGGGCCCGGCTCTGACGCCCGCGAAGAGCGGGTCACCTCCCGTCCTCAGAATCTGGGGCCAGATTCACGAAGCAGTTACGCAAGCACTTACGAACCTGTACATCTTTTCTCAATCTTTGGCGGCTTTGTTTACAATTATTAAACAGTTAATTAGCTCCGAAGCACCAGGAGGCTGTTTATAACAATAACAACAGTTGATTGGGAAGTTTTCATGCTTGTAAACTGTTTAATATATGTAACCAAAGCCGTCAAAGATTGAGGAAAGATGTACACGTTCGTAAATGCTTGCGTAACTCCTTCGAGAATCTGGCCCCGATGTCCTCTGCCTCTCCGTAAAGAATACGACTGTGTTCCTTGGCCAGAAACGTGTGAACCCAAGCAACCCACCTCACCTCTCCAGGCCGATGACGCATATCAAACGTCAGTATTACGGCGGTTCATCAAACATTTACCGCAAATTATTTACGAAACCTCTACATCTTTTCTTAACCTGGGCGGCTGTGTTTCCAGTTATTAAACAGTTGATGAGCTGAGGAACCTCACAACCTGAGGTTATTGTTGTTGTAAACAACCTCGTAGTGCCTCGGGGTTGTTCAGTCAATAAATAACTGTTTAATAAATGAAACAAAAGCCGTGGGGACGGAGGGAAGATGTAGGGGTTTCGTAACCCCAGGGCTCGAGGCTAGCAGCTGGCCGCCCTACTCAAGAAGGAAAAACCTGTTCACACAGAGTACTGGCAGTAATAACGCCTAACCGAAAGAAGATCCCGGGTTCGAATCCCACGGCAGGACACAGATTTTTGGGGAATGTTTAACTTTCACGTAGCAGTAAATAGGTAGCCGGGACTTAGACAACTGTTGTGGGTTGCATGTTAGGGGAGGGTCAGTCACTGACCCAGGCCGCTAGGAGGGAGATACAGCCTCCACACACCTAACATGGTTCCTCTACCCAACAATGGGAACACATACCCACAACATACTCACAATATACCCACAATATACACGCAACATACCCACAACATACACGCAAAATACCCACCAACGCCAGGTTAACACCCAGTGTGTACTAACACCTGCCTGGTGTACCACACACCTCTACAACACCTGCACGCCTCGATATAATCATATATTAAATTATAATTGAGAAAACGCATATATTTTTAGACTGTTCTTGGTCCAGCAAGGGATGGGGGACGGCCCGAGGCTTGGAGGAGCATGGCTTGGGGATAGGATGGGGACGGGCCCGAGGCTTGGAGGAGCATGGCTTGGGGATAGGATGGGGACGGGCCCGAGGCTTGGAGGAGCATGGCTTGGGGATAGGATGGGGACGGGCCCGAGGCTTGGACGAACATGGCTTGGGGATGGGATGGGGATGGGCCCGAGGCTTGGACGAACATGGCTTGGGGGATAGAGGGAGGGGGGATGGAGAGGGGGGTGGATACAGCGAGGGGGGGGGGGTCTGGGGGTTGGAGGGGGTATTACTTATTACACACATCATTTAACCACCGATAAGCCTAACCACCAGTTCACGCTTGTTGATTTCTGATATATTTTTTTTTATTAACATTGTGAGAAATGTGTCGTTGTTGTGGAGTGTTTGTCGTTCACCGCAATGTTCCCGCGCTTCTTCTTTGTTTGTTTGTTTGTTCTTTGTGTTTTATTGGTTGGTTTAGCGATGAATGTTGATAACAATTCTGAGAGTGGATAATTTGCGTGAAATTTTAGTATTGTGGATTTGAGTATGTTGTTTGTTTGTTTGTTTTTGTTGTTTTTGTTGGTGTTTTTGTTTTCTCTGTCTGTCTGTCTCTCTGTCTGTCTCTCTGTCTCTCTGTCTCTGTCTGTCTCTCTGTCTCTGTCTCTCTGTCTCTCTGTCTGTCTCTCTCTCTCTCTCTCTCTCTCTCTCTCTCTCTCTCTCTCTCTCTCTCTCTCTCTCTCTCTGTCTCTCTCTCTCTCTCTCTCTGTCTCTCTCTCTCTCTCTCTCTCTCTCACTGCTGCCCGCTGGGAAGAATGTCCAGAAACATCGCCAAATCAACGTGGGATGACTGCCGATCATCAACGTTGTTTCATCATTGAGTACACGGGGTGACAACGCCGCTCTTGGACGCTGTGTCAGCTGGCTATATTCTTCCACTCTTTTTGTTCATCTAAGTTAAGAGAAAACAAACTCTTGTGTGTATTGCTTCATGTTTTCTCTCGAAACAATTTATGGAATAATCAACAAACATTATTACTGGAAAATAAATATCTGGAGTTTGGATTCTGGTTAAATGTTATTTGCTATTTTTTGTGGTTTTTGAATGTCTTTCAAGACCTTTAATGACACTTCCGTTATATATATATATATATATATATATATATATATATATATATATATATATTTGCATAAGCAACAGGGCTCCATTAAGAAACATATAATCTCTTCCCACAACCAAACCATCACCAGAGAAATCTTAGCAAACAAGACAAAAATCATTGATAGATACAGCGATAGCAGACGGCTCGACGTCTGCGAGGCACTACACATCAAGAAGTCAACACCAGCAATCAACAGCCAATTAATGCACAACTATATTCTACCCACTTCAAGACTCCGCTCCAATATAGAAGCATCAAGAAATATGGACCAATAGGCTTTCTACAATTACTTCCATTCAATACCCATTGTTTCGTGTTCTGTCTTGTGTTTGAATTTAATACCCATTCAATACCCATTGTTTCGTGTTCTGTCTTGTGTTTGAATTTAATACCCATTCAATACCCATTGTTGAATGTTTGTTTTCACCTCATCCACCTCACCCAAATGTAGATAAAAACTCGAAGATGTGTAAGCTCTATTCAGTTTCAGTTGTGTATGTGTAAACTAAAGTCTTTGAAAATGTAATAAGTTTCACGAAACGCGCTCAAGTGTCGCGTCAGACTAGAAATAAAAATGAATTTTGGAGAATTGATCTTTGAATTACCATCAACAGTGAAAAGAAACGTAAGAAAGATAGAGAAAATTCGTGTTAGAATTATTAATCTTACTTTTTCGGTCATATTTAATAATATATATATATATATATATATATATATATATATATATATATATATATATATATATATATATATATATATATATATATATACAACTTTAGAACACTTTCCCACCAGGAGACTCGAACCCTAGCCAGCACAGAAGCCTTCCAGCAACTGGCATAACAGCCTTAACACTATCTCCAGGGTACTCGTGTTTAGGAGAGTTGTGCCTTGGAGAGGGAGTTGTGCCTTGGAGAGTTGTGCCTTGGAGATATATATATATATATATATATATATATATATATATATATATATATATATATATATATATATATATATATATATATATATATAATATATATATATATATATATATATATATATATATATATATATATATATATATATATATATATATATATATATAGACTCTTGTGTATTTCTCAATGTTTTCTAGTTGTCTTGAGTTGTTCTCGTTGTCGTGACGTGCTCGTTGACTAGTATATATCTCGCTAGTTTGTGTTTCAGTCTCGTTCGTAAACGAGACCCGTGTTCAGTGGGTCTCGGTGACCCTCTGACACGGGACGCTGACCCGCCGTGCCTGCCGAGGGGAATTATTTACTCAGTAATGAGTGGACATTACTTGGCTCCGGGCACCATTAATAATTAAGCTTCTTGCTCCACCTCCCTTACATCACCCCTTCCCCCTTCCACCTCCTCCATCTCACCCTTACCACTAATTATGCCTTAGAGCTTAGGGAAGACTTCTCACATATGTACCCCCCCCCCCCCCCGCATGGGTTCTACCCTGGTATAAACAAAAACAAAAGACACTCGACTGTACCGGTAGTTATCGTACATCGGTGTGAAAAGTTGCCACGTGTCTCCTCGCTATGCAGTGGATTTCATGCTTCCACTTTTAATAGACGGTGATTAGGAGTGGTTCCAGCCGTCTTCTCAAGTGATTTGAGATACTTAAATTATTATTTTTCTGGCGGTTAACTTATTTCGCGTCCTTTTTTTAAGGAACTGTGCTACCACAAACATCTTACGTAAGATGGAGTTATCTTACACGGCCCGCTAAGCTGTCGCGTCCAGCGCCTTGTAACTCTTCACGGGCTGGCAAACTGTCGTTGTTTAACGACTGCATTCGTCAAGGCTTCATATATAATTATTTTAAGCGTCACATTATCTTATATAATGTGTGAATGAATTTGAGTAATAGGGTTTAGTATCCTCGAAGTACATGTTGAGCCAGAGGTCAAATTATCGCACTCAGTTAACTAGAGTTGAATTACCGTACGTGTTGCGGTTTTCACGTAATTATTTCGTGTTATCTCTGGAGTCTGGAGATGACGCGAGAAATTACCACATACTTGGGCCTTCATCTTTATTTTGGTGTGACGTCTCCATTCGACGCATTTTAAATAATATTCTTTGACCTTAAAAATGTTGATTAAATTCCACATTAACCGGATGTCATCAGCAGCATATGCAGTGTTCAATCATATAAGAACCTTTTTCAGAAGTTAGAATTTTCAGAAGTTTCGCTTTCGATCAAAACGTCAAAATGCCAACGGTTTAGTGAAATTAAAACCACCATATTATTAACGGTTTCTCGAGCCATCAGCAACCATCCCTCGCAACTAACAGGTCACGTTTGTTACGTACTCGAAGCCCACGTTACCCCATACAACCTCTTAACACAAGTAACGGCTAACAAATATTCCCGTTTTCTATGCATCGGACTCAATATCCTCGGTGGGATGGAGTGGTTCGCCCGTTGCTGTAAGGGCTGGAAGGTTGAAGTTTTTACGGAGCGGCGAATCCAAACAAGGGCGCGTCTGAGTAAGCCAAACCGCTTCAACTGTGCTGCTGGAAAACTGGGCGACGTTATGCGCAGCTGCCGGGTTAATATGTGCACCGCAACGCTGGGTAGAAGTCAAACACGTAATTACCACATAGGCGTCATGTTGAATTACTCAAGCTGCTGGCGTCATGTTGAATTACTCAAGCTACAGGCGGCATGTTGAATTACTCAAGCTACAGGCGTCGTGTTGAATTACTCAAGCTACAGGCGGCATGTTGAATTACTCAAGCTGCTGGCGGCATGTTGAATTACTCAAGCTGCTGGCGTCATGTTGAATTACTCAAGCTGCTGGCGTCATGTTGAATTACTCAAGCTGCTGGCGTCATGTTGAATTACTCAAGCTGCTGGCGTCATGTTGAATTACTCAAGCTGCTGGCGTCATGTTGAATTACTCAAGCTGCAGGCGTCATGTTGAATTACTCAAGCTGCTGGCGTCATGTTGAATTACTCAAGCTGCAGGCGTCATGTTGAATTACTCAAGCTGCTGGCGTCATGTTGAATTACTCAAGCTGCTGGCGTCATGTTGAATTACTCAAGCTGCAGGCGTCATGTTGAATTACTCAAGCTGCTGGCGGCATGTTGAATTACTCAAGCTGCAGGCGTCATGTTGAATTACTCAAGCTACAGGCGTCATGTTGAATTACTCAAGGTACAGGCGTCATGTTGAATTACTCAAGCTACAGGCGTCATGTTGAATTACTCAAGCTGAAGGCGTCATGTTGAATTACTCAAGCTACAGGCGGCATGTTGAATTACTCAAGCTACAGGCGTCGTGTTGAATTACTCAAGCTGCTGGCGTCATGTTGAATTACTCAAGCTTCAGGCGTCATGTTGAATTACTCAAGCTGAAGGCGTCATGTTGAATTACTCAAGCTACAGGCGTCATGTTGAATTACTCAAGCTGCTGGCGTCATGTTGAATTACTCAAGCTTCAGGCGGCATGTTGAATTACTCAAGCTACAGGCGTCGTGTTGAATTACTCAAGCTGCTGGCGTCATGTTGAATTACTCAAGCTTCAGGCGTCGTGTTGAATTACTCAAGCTACAGGCGTCATGTTGAATTACTCAAGCTACAGGCGTCATGTTGAATTACTCAATTCCAGAGCTTCAGAAGGTGTGGACTCCCAGACCCCCGAGAACATCTTAACGACCACCACAACCTCCTGAAACACCATTAACTGTCTCAAGCACAACTTGGTAAACATAATCAGGTATTTTTAATATTCCCGACATTTTGTAATTATCTCAGACTCCGTTTTTGCCGAGATAAAGAATTTCACTCCTACCTTGTCATGAATCGGACGGGCGTCTCCGGTCACCGGGTTCGACTCCCGGGGCAAGGATGGCTCTCTGCTCACGGTTTCCGTAGCGGTAAATTGCCAGTTGGGCGATAGACAACTGTTGTGGTTAATTTCTGGAGGGTAAACGTTGCTTTAAGTGGATCTCTAGGAACCTAAAATGCTTCATATCCTCGAATATTCGAACGAAACTATGCTTGTTGGGCGGTTAGGGCCCTGGAGGCGACAGTTAGGGTCCTGGAGGCGACAGTTAGGGCTTTGGAGGCGACAGTTAGGGTCCTGGAGGCGACAGTTAAGGCTCTGGAGGCGACAGTTAGGGTCCTGGAGGCGACAGTTAGGGCTTTGGAGGCGACAGTTAGGGTCCTGGAGGCGACAGTTAGGGCTCTGGAGGCGACAGTTAGGGTCCTGGAAGAGGCAGTTAGGGCCCTGGAGGCGGCAGTTAGGGCCCTGGAGGCGACAGTTAGGGTCCTGGAGGCGACAGTTAGGGTCCTGGAAGAGGCAGTTAGGGCCCTGGAGGCGGCAGTTAGGGCCCTGGAGGCGACAGTTAGGGTCCTGGAGGCGACAGTTAGGGCCCTGGAGGCGACAATTAGGGCCCTGGAGGCGACAGTTAGGGTCCTGGAAGAGGCAGTTTAGGGCCCTGGAGGCGACAGTTAGGGTCCTGGAAGAGGCAGTTAGGGCCCTGGAGGCGACAGTTAGGGCCCTGGAGGCGACAGTTAGGGTCCTGGAGGCGACAGTTAGGGCCCTGGAGGCGACAGTTAGGGTCCTGGAGGCGACAGTTAGGGTCCTGGAGGCGACAGTTAGGGTCCTGGAGGCGACAGTTAGGGCCCTGGAGGCGACAGTTAGGGCCCTGGAGGCGACAGTTAGGGTCCTGGAAGAGGCAGTTAGGGCCCTGGAGGCGACAGTTAGGGCCCTGGAGGCGACAGTTAGGGTCCTGGAGGCGACAGTTAGGGCCCTGGAGGCGACAGTTAGGGCCCTGGAGGCGACAGTTAGGGTCCTGGAGGCGACAGTTAGGGTCCTGGAAGAGGCAGTTAGGGCCCTGGAGGCAACAGTTAGGGCCCTGGAGGCGACAGTTAGGGTCCTGGAGGCGACAGTTAGGGCCCTGGAGGCGACAGTTAGGGTCCTGGAAGAGACAGTTAGGGTCCTGGAAGAGGCAGGAACCGTGCCACTGTGTTATCTTGCTAGAGAAGGAACTGTTAATTAGGCTTGCTGGTGAAGGTAGAGCGTCTGCGGTAAACAGCTTCACGGTGAGGCCGGTCCACCGCCGGTCCACCACCGGTACACCGCCGGTCCACCGCCCGCCAGATGCTTGGCCACACCGACCTCAGACCGTTCCCTCGACTGGCCACTCCGTAAACAAATAACTGTTCTTGTATAACCAAAGGCTTACCACTCTAAGCTATAGAGGCGTCGACGGTCCGGTGTTCGTAGGGGTCACAAATACGTCGCTTTTTTAGCGATGGGGCAAATGGAACATGAAATGGGACACATGTGACGAACCCCATCCCGCTCAGAGGACACCTGTTGGACGAGTGTGGACACCCCTGGCGCCAGAGGACACCAGCTGGACGAGTGTGGACACCCCTGGCGCCAGAGGACACCAGCTGGACGAGTGTGGACACCCCTGGCGCCAGAGGACACCAGCTGGACAAGTGTGGACACCCCTGGCGCCAGAGGACACCAGCTGGACAAGTGTGGACACCCCTGGCGCCAGAGGACACCAGCTGGACAAGTGTGGACACCCCAGGCGTCAGAGGACACCAGCTGGACAAGTGTGGACACCCCTGGCGCCAGAGGACACCAGCTGGACAAGTGTGGACACCCCAGGCGCCAGAGGACACCAGCTGGACAAGTGTGGACACCCCTGGCGCCAGAGGACACCAGCTGGACAAGTCTGGACACCCCAGGCGTCAGAGGACACCAGCTGGACAAGTGTGGACACCCCAGGTGTCAGAGGACACCAGCTGGACAAGTGTGGACACCCCAGGCGCCAGAGGACACCAGCTGGACAAGTGTGGACACCCCAGGCGCCAGAGGACACCAGCTGGACAAGTGTGGACACCCCAGGTGCCAGAGGACACCAGCTGGACGAGTGTGGACACCCCAGGCGCCAGAGGACACCAGCTGGATGAGTCTGGACACCCCCTGGCACCAGAGGACACCAGCTGGACAAGTGTGGACACCCCTGGCACCAGAGGACACCAGCTGGATGAGTCTGGACACCCCTGGCACCAGAGGACACCAGCTGGACAAGTGTGGACACCCCTGGCACCAGAGGACACCAGCTGGATGAGTCTGGACACCCCTGGCGCCAGAGGACACCAGCTGGATGAGTCTGGACCACCAGTAACACCAGGAGCACGAGCGGCGTGCAATCAACTCACAGACAGTTGAGCAAATGTCGTTACGTTACGTGCGTCGTAACGTAACGCAAAAGTCGTTATGAAACGACCGTGAAGGTCGTCTTTCCGCGGCCCTCCAAGGAAGCAAGAGCAACGTGCCCAAGTCCCACTTGGAGACAGCTGTGACTGGCCGACCCCTATCTCTCAACCCGGTACAGAAGTCACACTCTCCGTGCAGAGATCTAACCGGAAAACCGGCTGGTCTCAGCGGTCCGGGCAGCAGAGGAGGAATGCGACCACCGAGCGCAGCAGGAGCCAGATGTTCCCTCAGCGTTGAGGGTGAAGCAGGGCGCTCGGACACCATACTGTCGTCTGGACAGGAATGTGGGAAGGAGGTCGCCCTTAACCACATCCAGGTCTTCAGGACCGCCTCTCCGGGCTCAATCGTGTCACCATTTCACGTTTTGACCTCAGACAACAGTTATTTGCGCCACGATTCCCTTCTTCCCCCTCCACCCCCCCCCCCTCCGTCCTATCCCAAGTCCATATTCTGACCCCTTCCCAGTGCTGTATAGTCGTACTGGCTTGGCGCTTTCCCCCTGATGGTTCCCCTTCCCTTGCACCACGTGGTGTGTGTTGACCAAATGTTTCTGTACGAGCCCGTCCTCCAAAGATGGGGAGGTAGATATAACAGCCCCATAAGTGCAATTATGTACTATGTATTACAGTCAGGAAATGTACTTATTACACTTAGTATTAAAACGTACTGTCAATTCGGAGGATGGGTTGTTCTGTACACTATAATGGAATACATTTGTTGTGAAACTTAAAAAAAAAATTCCCTGTGTCTCAGACCCCCGGTGTTTGTCTCCCCTGCAAGGGCTTAATTCTCTACTAGATTGTTAGTTGGTTAGTGTGCTGCTGTGGTCATAACTGCCACGGTTATAGTACGACATGTATAGTGTGGGATACATTCTATACAGGGCAAAAAAATCCTAACATTTTCAGTATAGTTATTCTGTGAGAAGTGTCTAAATGTACTCACCTAGTTGTGCTCACATATTTGTGCTTGCGGGCTCTTTGGTCCCGCCTCTCAACCGTCAATCAACTGGTGTATAAATTCTTGAGCCTACTGGACTCTATCATATCTACATTTAAGAACGTAAGAACAAAGGTACCTGCAGAAGGGCTATTGGCTCATTCGAGACAGCTCCTATTTATAACCACCCAATCCCACTCATATGCATGTCCAACCCACGCTTGAAACACTCGAGGGACCCCACCTCCACCACGATAAGCGGTAATTGGTTCCACAAATCAACAACTCTGTTACCGAACCAGTATTTACCCCAGTCTTTCCTAAATCTAAACTTATCCAATTCATCTCCATTGTTTCGTGTTCTGAAATTTGAAACTGTGTATGGAGTCAGCCTCCACCACATCACTGCCTAATGCATTTTATTTACTAACTACTCTGACACTGAAAAAAATTCTTTCTAATGTCTCTGTGGCTCATTTGGGTACTAAGTTCCCACCTGTGTCCTCTTGTTCGTGTTCCACCCGTGTACTGACCAAATGTGCACTGCTTTATTGATTCATAAGGTGCTATATTGTCTGCCCGGCTTGGCGCCTTCTTGTCAAAATTACTTACACATTTTATATATCCATTTGTGGGAAAATTGTCAACAAATTGATGGAGAGGCTTCTTCTTCAATTGTATGACTAATTCCGTTATAAAAATATTTTCATTTTATTTCATACAAATTATTAAAATTTGTAACCTAAACTTTACTACTTGTTTGTACACTTTTGATATAGTTTTAAATGAAATAATTAATGCGATCATAGTAAAATTACTAGAGAGAAATATTCCCACTGTGATATGATCATTAACTGGAGCTACCATGACAAGGACAGATAGACAGGCCTTCTGAAGTGTGCTCCAGTCTCAAGTGTCTTATATATGTTTATATATATATATATATATATATATATATATATATATATATATATATATATATATATATATATATATATATATATATATATATATATATATATATATATATATATATAAAGTATTCAAGGGGTTTCTTTAATCCAAGAGTCATCTTCAGACAGTCCTCGGGCAAGATGGTCGTCTTGGTCGTGATAATTGTTGCGTTTCTCATTAGAGCTGTCATCTCTTCCTAGGAGTCCAGTTGACCACATTTAGACGACCAAAATTAAAACGTCCCAAAATGAGACATGTGACCACGGTAATCACTGCATTAGTAACGCATGAGGTAACAGGTTTTCTGGTAACGCTCTCAAAATACGTGGCCAATCACATCCAATCGGAGGCGAGGCGACACGTGGCACTCTGTGGTTGGTCGATGTCAGCCAACCGCAGGTGGTAGGTCGTCCACGGCTCTCTTACATTGGTTGCCAGAACACAAGAGGTGAGGCCTATAATCAGCATGAGTGAATATGTGCATCTTTCATTCCCTGACAATTGAACTCTTGCCTTACAAGGAGTGGTTGGCGCATGTTGGCGTGCGCGCGATGCTCGGGCGCTCTTACAGGTCATTTTGACGACGTGGACTTAATAAGAGCGTTGATAGACATGTTGGTATCTCTTAATTATCTCTGAGGGCTCGCTTGCACTCGTCACGCTGGCTCACGCTGGCATTTATTACTGCATGCTGAGTGTGTGTATGTGGACTCACCTAGTGGTGCTTGCGGGGGTTGAGCTCTGGCTCTTTCGGCCCGGCTCTCAACGGTCAATCAATCAACTGATTTTTTTTCCACACACACACACTCGTACTGTGTGTGTGTGTACTCGGACCTATCCTGTTTCTGATATACGTAAATGATCTCCCGGAGGGTATAGACTCATTCCTCTCAATGTTTGCTGATGACGCCAAAATTATGAGAAGGATTAAGCCAGAGGACAGCTTGAGGCTTCAAGGAGACCTGGACAAGCTGAAGGAATGGTCGAACAAATGGTTGTTAGAGTTTAACCCAAGCAAATGTAATGTAATGAAGATAGGTGTAGGGAGCAGGAGATCAGATACAAGGTATCATTTGGGAGATGAAAAAAAATCGAGAGTCAGAGAGAGAGAGAGGCCTGGGGGTTGATATCATGCCAGACCTGTCCACTAAAGCTCATATCATGAGGGATAACATCAGCGGCATATGCCAAGTTGGCTAACATAAGAATAGCCATTAGAAACTTGTGTAAGGAATCTTTCAGAACTTTGTATACCACATATGTCAGACCAATCCTGGAGAATGCGGCTACAGCATGGAGTCCATATCTAGTCAAGCATAAGACTAAACTTGAAAAGGTTCAAAGATTTGCCACCAGACTACTACCCGAGCTGAGAGGTATGAGCAACGAGGAGAGACTACAGGAATTAAACCTCACGTTACTTTGAGACAGAAGAGTTAGATGGGACATGGTCACCACATAGAAGATTCACAGAGGAATTGATAGGGTAGATAAAGACAGACTATTTAACACAAGGGGCACACGCACTAGTGGACACAGGTGGAAACTGAGTGCCCAAATGAGTCATAGAGACGTTAGAAAGAATTTTTTTCAGTGTCAGAGTAGTAGAGAAATGGAATGCACTAGGAAGTTATGTGGTGGAGGCTGACTCCATACACAGCTTCAAGTGTAGATATGATAGAGCCCAATAAGCTCAGGAATCTGTACACCAGTTGATTGACAATTGAGAGGCGGGACCAATGAGCCAGAGCTCAACCTCCGCAAGCACAACTAGGTAAGTACAACTAGGTAAGTACATAGTAAACATCCCGTAGCAACTATCTAACTCCCAGGTACCTAATTTACTGCTAGGTGAACAGGGATATCAGGGTAAAACAAACTCTGCCCATTTGTTTGCGCCTTCGCCGAGGATCAATCTCTGGACCCTATGAGTACGAAACCCGAGCGCAGTCCACTCAGCCGTCAGGCCCCGTGTGTGCATGTGTACTCACCTAGTTGCGCTTGCGGGGGCTGAGCTTTGGCTCTTTGTGTGTGTGTGTGTGTGCGTGCGTGCGTGCGTGCGTGCAGGATAGAGCATGTGTTTCTAGCGACACGAGTTTCTACAATTATTAGTGTATTCCAATGGTGATTCGTTGTTGTTTTTGATATACAGGCGATGAGTCACAATAACGTGGCTGAAGTATGTTGACCAGACCACACACTAGAAATTGAAGGGACGACGACGTTTCGGTCCGTCCTGGACCATTCTCAAGTCGAAACGTCGTCGTCCCTTCAATTTCTAGTGTGTGGTCTGGTCAACATGTTTTTGATATGATACGAGCACTTTATTTTGTTGAGTTATCTGTGACTATATCTGTATATGATCCATTCCAATTATTACAACTTTTACATTGATGAGGTTCTGTCACACTCCTTAATTGTGACTCTTTTCTCTCTGTGGTTGCCATCGGTCTCCTTGTCTCACTGTTCCTCACTTCGAACATTACCTCTCTGCTCGACCATTTCATGTTAGAATCTTGTACGGTGTTGTCATGTCTGTTCTATTCTTTCCTTCCTCCAGTGAGGTGAGACACCGTTCCCTCAGACTTTCTGCATAGCTCAGGAATGAGCTATGTTGCATATCTCATGATCGTTTTCTAACATTGTTTCTTGTTTATATGGGTGTTCCATACCGGGGCTGCATACTCAGCAGTGTCTGACGTAGGTTGCATACAGCAGTTGGACAGCTCATGCGTCCCAAATTTATGAATTTTATCATGAAGTGGCTTATTGGGCGAAGTTATTCTGTTGACGAGCGCCCCTTGTGATGGAAGGGGAGTTGTCACTCTTATCAAATCATTATTTTTTCATTTTTGTTTTTTGAAGTGGAATGCTGTTTATTTTTCACTGTGTAGGGTATATGGGGGTCTTCTCCTCCCTCCTGTTCCCATCTTCTTAACCTCACATTTGTCTGGGTTAAACGTTAGTGTCCTTATTGAGACCACGTCTGGCGAGTGTTGGGTTTATTCTTCACTGTATCAGAGTCCTGTGAACCACATCCATGTGGGGTCCTGGGTACCTCCTTGTTCTTGTGGCACCTCATTGTTCTTGTGGCACCTCATTGTTCTTGTGGCACCTCATTGTTCTTGTGGCACCTCCTTGTTCTTGTGGCACCTCATTGTTCTTGTGGCACCTCATTGTTCTTGTGGCATCTGCTTGTTCTTGTGGCACCTCATTGTTCTTGTGGCACCTCCTTGTCCTTGTGGCACCTCATTGTTCTTGTGGCACCTCCTTGTTCTTGTGGCACCTCATTGTTCTTGTGGCACCTCCCAATATATATATATATATATATATATATATATATATATATATATATATATATATATATATATATATATATATATATATATATATATAATGTTTACAATCAACTACATTACACAATATATACATGTTTCAATTTGCGAATTTGTCATTCCAACTTGTGCATACTCCAGCATGCTGGTGCGTGGGGCGGCCAAGGATACGGCTTCAAACCCATTGTATGGCGGCAATATTGTCCCACTGGTTTCTAATGTACACAGGACAGTTCTTGTATGAAGAGAGTTTGTGACCCCTCTGTCTCTCTCCTCTCATACTGCTACCACCTTGTCGTTCAACACTAATGCTTTGATTATGCACACTTTCCCTTCGGTTAATAAATTTTGATTTCGGGAGGAAAACTGCGCTCCTCCAGGTTTTTTCCTCTAACCTCCTTCTAATTAGACTTTCTTGTAACTTGCATCTGGTACTTAGTGGTGACACTTGTCAGTAGTTAAGTGGCTCTCAAGTTGTTGTTGTTTTAGATTCAGCTGCAGCAGCACGGGCTATGGTGAACCCGTTGTACTTACTTAGCCCAGATGGGCTTTGGATAGGCTCTCAAATTTTTATCCTTTCTAATATATTGATACCACACTACCCACTTCCCTAATCTCTGGCGGTGTAATTCTTCTCATTTCTAGTGAGGAGAAAACTCTAGCACAGGGTCCACACAGGGTTGCTGCTAACTCCTTTAGTATCCAGGGTGGTATATTACCTGGACCTAAAGTTTCCGATTTTTCCAGCTGCTCTGTTATTGTATTCAGGACATAAGAAGCTCTCTGAAGGACTACGAGCATCAGCCTTGATCTTGAAGGACGGCGGCTTCCGTTGACCGCTTACTGGAGCCATGAAAAGAGTCCCCCGTTAGAAAACGGTTCCGTACAACAGCAGTCTGAACCTTTTGTCCAACGGAATCGTATAAATGTGATAGTGTGGTGGTGATGGTGAGGACATTGGTGATGATGACGTTATTTATGATGACGACATTGGTGTTATCTGTGATGATGTGGATGGTGATGTTGATGACACTGACGATGATGGTGACTGAATATGTAATCTGATGGGTAGGATAATTGGGGATGGTGAGGTCGTTCGTGATGATAGGGGGTGATGGTGAAGAGGACAGTGAAAATGTTGATTGTGATGGCGGCACTTGAGATGACTGTGCCAACAGAGATGATATCCTTCACCATCCTGATAACCGCATATATTGTCTTTTTATAAGGCCTATTAGTTACCCCTGACGGAATGGGCATGATATTTCTCTAGACAAAAATAAATAATGTTTTCGGTCTCTCTATTATATATATATATATATATATATATATATATATATATATATATATATATATATATATATATATATATATATATATATATATATATGTCGTACCTAGTAGCCAGAACTCACTTCTCAGCCTACTATGCAAGGCCCGATTTGCCTATTAAGCCAAGTTTTCATGAATTAATTGTTTTTCGACTACCTAACCTACCTAACCTAACCTAACCTAACTTTTTCGGCTACCTAACCTAACCTAACCTATAAAGATAGGTTAGGTTAGGTTAGGTAGGGTTGGTTAGGTTCGGTCATATATCTACGTCAATTTTAACTACAATAAAAAAAATTGACCTCATACATAATGAAATGAGTAGCTTTATCATTTCATAAGAAAAAAATTAGAGAAAATATATTAATTCAGAAAAACTTGGCTTATTAGGCAAATCGGGCCTTGCATAGTAGGCTGATAAGTGCGTTCTGGCTATTAGGTACGACATATATATATATATATATATATATATATATATATATATATATATATATATATATATATATATATATATATATATATATATATATTATAGCACAAAAGTACAAAAGGCTTCCTTTTGTACCTTTCTTGCTAAAACCTGTAATCCACAACTCCCAAGTGCACTCACACACACACACACACACACACACACACACACACACACACACACACACACACACACACACACACACACACTCACACACACACACACACACACACACGCCAGCAGCGGATATCCGGTCACGTCCTGGAAGACCCTCTGAGTGCCTCCGGACGGACACAAATTCCTCGTACTCCAGACCGGCCGTAATCCAATTCTAAAACCAACCCAACCTTACCCAACCTTACCCAACCTTACCCCAACTTTACCCCAACCTTACCCCAACCTTACCCCAACTTTACCCCAACCTTACCCCAACCTAACCCAACATAACTTAACCTAATCCAACCTAGCGTGACGCAGGACAACCTAACCCAACATAACTTAACCTAATCTAACCTAATCCAACCTAGCCTGACGCAGAACAACCTAACCTGGCGTGTTAGAAGGCTTTGACAATCGGGAATTGAGCCCGGTCAAGCTGCCGTGTTTATGATATGATCACACACCATTTCCGGCCCCTAGAGATTTGGCCCATCCTGGCTTCCCACAGTGGTGCCAGTGGTGCCAGCAGTGCCAGTGGTGCCAGCAGTGCCAGTGGTGCCAGCAGTGCCAGTGGTGCCAGCAGTGCCAGTGGTGCCAGCAGTGCCAGTGGTGCCAGCAGTGCCAGTTTGTGTCAGCAGTGCCAGTTTGTGTCAGCAGTGCCAGTGGTGCCAGTGGTGCCAGCAGTGCCAGTTTGTGTCAGCAGTTGGCTCTTCACTCTGAGGATGGTTATGTGGGGTTGTGTTTTGTGAGTATATAGCGGTTAGTTTTATGAGTTTGAAACTAATAATAATAATAAAAATAATAATAATAATAATAATAATTAATATAAATATTATAAAGAAAACAATTTGGACTGTTAATTATGGCCAGAACATTGTAAGTGTTCATCCTCACATTATATGAACTCTTGCCGGATGTTAAGTGTTAAAAACGGAGGTGCCAAAGACCTGTATATTATGAGGATGTCTAATGTTCAGTTAGATACTGACGTTATTGTGTTCGTGAGGGGCTGTAGCACTCCAGGTTGCAATGGTTTTGACCATATGGTGGTAAAGTTGACTAAGGTGCATCTGGGAACATCCCGTGGGGTAGGTTCGAACCCTGATCAAGGCCTCATCATCATCTGCATCAGGTGTCTTCAGAGGTGTATGTAACTCTTGTAAACAACAGGTGTTTTTGGTTTGTTTTGTCACGGCGTCGGAGATATTATAAATACCGTGGCTCAGTAGGCTGCGTGCGCTAATCTCGTGGCACGCAAATTGAGCATTTATGGCAACGGTGAATAGCGACTGTTTTGTGCCATGATCAGCGGAAGTGATGGGACCGTAAGTTTATGCAATTATATGATTAAATTTGTACACACGCACACACACACACACACACACATACACACAGGGCCTCGTAGCCTGGTGGATAGCGCGCAGGACTCATAATTCTATGGCGCGGGTTCGATTCCCGCACGAGGCAGAAACAAATGGGCAAAAGTTTCTTTCACCCTAAGTGCCCCTGTTACCTAGCAGTAAATAGGTACCTGGGAGTTAGTCAGCTGTCACGGGCTGCTTCCTGGGGTGTGTGTGTGTGTGGTGTGGAAAAAAAAAAAAAGTAGTTAGTAAACAGTTGATTGACAGTTGAGAGGCGGGCCGAAAGAGCAAAGCTCAACCCCCGCAAAAACACAACTAGTAAACACACACACACACACACACACACACACACACACACACACACACACACACACACACACACACACACACACACACACACAAAGACAAACTCTTCAGCACGGGTGGGACACGAACAAGGGGACACCGGTGGAAACTTAGTACCCAGATGAGTCACAGAGACGTTAGAAAGAATTTTTTCAGTGTCAGAGTAGTTAATAAATGGAATGCATTAGGCAGTGATGTGGTGGAGGCTGACTCCATACACAGTTTCAAATGTAGATATGATAGAGCCCAGTAGGCTCAGGAATCTATACACCAGTTGATTGACAGTTGAGAGGCGGGACCAAAGAGCCAAAGCTCAACCCCCGCAAGCACAATTAGGTGAGTACACACACACAAACACACTATCCCATCACCATTCAACATTACTTCCAGGGAACCCTATGAAATAAAACAAATACTAATTGTCCATCAGCAAAATACCAGTACAAACAAGTAAACAATCAAAACAATCACAAACCTCACAGATGTGTCTGTCTAACACACGCAAAAAACACACGCAACATGTGCAGATCTTAAGATAACTGAACAAAAATACATTAACCTTCGTCAGTCACTGAGCTGCATTGATCACCTCGGTGGTGTGTTCGGAAGAAATACAGACGTTCAAATACTACGTGATACAAGGGGGGGGGGGGGGGGGTTCTGAACCCGGGGTTTAGAACCCCCCCCCCCTTAGTGGGGAGGGGGGACCAAATAATGGAAGGGGGGGGGGGATGGAAACAAATAATATAACCATAGGACTCGATTTCTAAACAATTAATAACAATCATAACTGGTTAGATGGTTGATTGATTGTTGATTGATTTAGTGTAAGTTGACCAACACTTGGTTATACCCGACCAACACTTGGTTATACTCGACCAACATTTGGTTACACCCGACCAACACTTGGTTATACCCGACCAACACTTGGTTATACCCGACCAACACTTGGTTGCACCCGACCAACACTTGGTTATACCCGACCAACACTTGGTTATACTCGACCAACACTTGGTTACACCCGACCAACACTTGGTTATACCCGACCAACACTTGGTTACACCCGACCAACACTGGGTTACACCCGACCAACACTTGGTTACACCCGACCAACACTTGGTTACACCCGACCAACACTTGGTTATACCCGACCAACACTTGGTTACACCCGACCAACACTTGGTTACACCCGACCAACACTTGGTTACACCCGACCAACACTTGGTTACACCCGACCAACACTTGGTTACACCCGACCAACACTTGGTTACACCCGACCAACACTTGGTTACACCCGACCATCTTCCAGACCAAGACAACCTCCGACCAACTTCCTCAGCCATCATTATAACACAGGAGATGGGAAAGCTGCAATAGACCTATTGTCCCATGGGACACCTTACTTCATCCTCACTCTTGATTATATATTCATTTGCAACAGCTTAATTGTGTTCACTTCTACTCTGCCTTTGGAAATGTTGTCAAGCGCCAAGGGAACGCATCTCTTAGCTTCAGGTCATAAGAAAACTGTAAAACGAACTTTGGAGAGTTAATTTTTCAACTTTCTTTTCAAGTGAAGAACATGAGACATAGAGAAAGGATTTCATACAATTTTTCATCTCTCCCTTTCTGTCACATTTAAAAACGTATGTGTACTACAGAGACTGCTACCAATATATAAATATATAAAAATAAATATGAATATATATATATATATATATGTATATATATATGTATATATATATATATATATATATATATATATATATATATATATATATATATATATATATATATATATATATATATATACAAATATTTATAAATATATATGAATATATTTAAAAATATATAAATATATATAAATATCTTGTTGCAAATCTTAGTATTTTTTTCAATCTTGGTTGTTATGCTTCACAAGGTGCGGGTTCCATACCGGTGCTGCATATTCCTGTATTGGTCTAACAAATGTTGTGTAGCTTGCTATTAAAGAGTCATGATTTAGGTGTCAAAATGACGTTCTTATAGTTACCAGCGTCCCATATGTTGCTGTTGTTATCCTGTGTGTGTGTGTGTGTGTGTGTGTGTGTGTGTGTGTGTGTGTGTGTGTGTGTGTGTGTGTGTGTGTGTGTGTGAAGATGTTTGCGTGCGTGTGCAAGTGCTTGGCTCCTGATCCTATTCTTGTGGGTGATCCTGGTGTGCCCTGGGGTCCTCCCTGTACACCTGCTGGTCCCCTGGAGCGGTTCCTGGGGGCTCACCCCCACCCTCCTTCACCCTTCCACGCTCCCCCACCCCCTCTCCCTCCCCCCAAACACCCAACAGCCTCACCCCACACCATCCATGTTTACGTTCAAACAGTACTTTTCTTGACCGCACGGAAAAGAACTAACCGGACATAACACCTGAAATTCGTCAAGTACTGTGGCCGTACGATCTCCCGAAGTGAATAGTGGCAGAGAAATGTATTCTGGGAAGGAGGAAGTGAAAACGGTTGACCTCATATATACACCTCGAAAGGAGCCGAGCGAAAGCTTATGGTGTTACAGGCGGCGACGAAGGCTTGTGGGTCTGGCCGGGGTGAACCGTCGAGCGACTGGGCTCACTGGAGGCGGTTCTGTCAGACAGTTAGTGACCGGCCACCGTCTTGGGCGGACGCCTCGTGCTCTCTCTCTCTCCTTCTGTCCCTCGCGCACACACACACAAGTCCGCCCGCCCTGGCAGTCCTATAGCCCCTAGCCAGGTGGATTGGTACACACGCACTTACATATGTATATATACACATACTAGTGTATACTTAGATCAAATCGATGGTCGTTTTGGGGAGTCGCCAATCACATAAGAATGAACAAATTCACTGATGTTTGTACCACGGAATTCTGGTGAATGAAAGGTGTTGCAAGTTGCAGTATCTCGCGTACAGCAGTGACCTTCACTGCCTCGCCTGCAACAGTGTCTTCCTTGAGTGAACCATTGACCCGAGTGCTGACCATCGCGCGGATTGCTGCTCCAGGATTTGCGTTACAGGATCTTTTAACGATCTTCAGCCGTGGCCAGCCTCGTTACAGTGCCCCTTGAAGCCTGTTAACTGCCAGCTACACTTCAACACGCTGTATAGGAGGTAAGTGTGACTGTCTCTACCCTGCTTCTTGATTGTTAGGGAGTGTTTGGCTTTGTTTGGACTGTTTTATCTTGCTTTGGCTCCGTTCTTTCTTTGTTTGGGTCTGTTTGATCATATAGTCTCTGTTGTAACCGAGTTTCGTTTTATCTTTGCCCCCTGTTGTTTGTTTCGATGTTTTATCTTTGTTTATCTTATGTTTCATCTTTGTCGATGTTTGATACTTGTCTGGGCTCTGTTTTATCTGTGTCTTTTTATTGTCTTTGTCAATATTTTGTCTTTGGTTTTATCTTTGCTGGTATCTGTGTTTTATCTTTGCCTCTATGTTATCTATCTTTGGGCTTTGTTTTACGTGACTCTGTTGTCATTGTTTAGTTCTGTATTATTTTTCTCAAGACTGTTTTATCTCAGTTTTGTTTAGTTTACGCTTGATAACTCCACGTGTTTGCTTTCCTTGCTTCGCATATTTAATTTCACACTCTAATTCTTGCTTTGTTTTTTGGCCGAATAATTATACCTTTTTTTTTTAAGTTTATTATTTAGCATTATTTGTGTTTTAATGATTCTAAGCATCTTATATTTACTCTTATTTATATTTGATTCTCAAATCTTACTTTCGTGTCATCAATTCGTTTGTCGAGGTTAAATATTATTGTCGTTAATTGATTTGGTTATCAGTTCATGTACTGTGGACTGTATCTTCACTCATTTGGTTATCAGTTCATGTACTGTGGACTGTATCTTCACTCATTTGGTTATCAGTTCATGTACTGTGGACTGTATCTTCACTCATTTGGTTATCAGTTCATGTACTGTGGACTGTATCTTCACTCATTTGGTTATCAGTTCATGTACTGTGGACTGTATCTTCACTCATTTGGTTATCAGTTCATGTACTGTGGACTGTATCTTCACTCATTTGGTTATCAGTTCATGTACTGTGGACTGTATCTTCACTCATTTGGTTATCAGTTCATGTACTGTGGACTGTATCTTCACTCATTTGGTTATGAGTTCATGTACTGTGGACTGTATCTTCACTCATTTGGTTATCAGTTCATGTACTGTGGACTGTATCTTCACTCATTTGGTTATCAGTTCATGTACTGTGGACTGTATCTTCACTCATTTGGTTATGAGTTCATGTACTGTGGACTGTATCTTCACTCATTTGGTTATCAGTTCATGTACTGTGGACTGTATCTTCACTCATTTGGTTATCAGTTCATGTACTGTGGACTGTATCTTCACTCATTTGGTTATCAGTTCATGTACTGTGGACTGTATCTTCACTCATTTGGTTATCAGTTCATGTACTGTGGACTGTATCTTCACTCATTTGGTTATCAGTTCATGTACTGTGGACTGTATCTTCACTAATTTGGTTATGAGTTCATGTACTGTGGACTGTATCTTCACTCATTTGGTTATGAGTTCATGTACTGTGGACTGTATCTTCACTCGTTTGGTTATGAGTTCATGTACTGTGAACTATCTTCACTCATTTGGTTATCAAGTGGTTACAGTAATGCTGTAATAGTCCCCAAACTGTAATTTAACTGTGGAGTTAATGCAGTGAAGCCAAGCAGGCAGGTGCTAGAGAAGCCAACGAAAAAGACATATTTACACGTATATTCTCATTGAAAATACAATTTTAATGGGAATATAACTGCAATGGGAATATAACCGTAATGGGAATATAATGGTAATGAGAATATAATGGTAATGCGAAAATAACCGTAATGGGAATATAATGGTAATGGGAATATAACCGTAATGAGAACAGAGTGGTAATGGGACCAATATGAGGAAGAATCCCAATATTAGCGATGACGAATCAGAAACAACTTCATGGGACCGGAAATGGAAATTAGAAAATCTATATTTTATGGTGTTGCGTGTGGCCAGTGGACCTCTTGGGGGTTATCATGGCCAACACTGCCGCTTACTGACTTGCGTGTGGCCAGTGGACCTCTTGGGGGTTACCATGGCCAACACTGCCGCTTACTGACTTGCGTGTGGCCAGTGGACCTCTTGGGGGTTACCATGGCCAACACTGCCGCTTACTGACTTGCGTGTGGCCAGTGGACCTCTTGGGGGTTACCATGGCCAACACTGCCGCTTACTGACTTGCGTGTGGCCAGTGGACCTCTTGGGGGTTATCATGGCCAACACTGCCGCTTACTGACTTGCGTGTGGCCAGTGCACCTCTTGGGGGTTATCATGGCCAACACTGCCGCTTACTGACTTGCGTGTGGCCAGTGCACCTCTTGGGGGTTATCATGGCCAACACTGCCGCTTACTGACTTGCGTGTGGCCAGTGGACCTCTTGGGGGTTATCATGGCCAACACTGCCGCTTACTGACTTGCGTGTGGCCAGTGGACCTCTTGGGGGTTACCATGGCCAACACTGCCGCTTACTGACTTGCGTGTGGCCAGTGGACCTCTTGGGGGTTACCATGGCCAACACTGCCGCTTACTGACTTGTGTGTGGCCAGTGGACCTCTTGGGGGTTATCATGGCCAACACTGCCGCTTACTGACTTGCGTGTGGCCAGTGGACCTCTTGGGGGTTACCATGGCCAACACTGCCGCTTACTGACTTGTGTGTGGCCAGTGGACCTCTTGGGGGTTATCATGGCCAACACTGCCGCTTACTGACTTGTGTGTGGCCAGTGGACCTCTTGGGGGTTATCATGGCCAACACTGCCGCTTACTGACTTGTGTGTGGCCAGTGGACCTCTTGGGGGTTATCATGGCCAACACTGCCGCTTACTGACTTGCGTGTGGCCAGTGCACCTCTTGGGGGTTATCATGGCCAACACTGCCGCTTACTGACTTGCGTGTGGCCAGTGCACCTCTTGGGGGTTATCATGGCCAACACTGCCGCTTACTGACTTGTGTGTGGCCAGTGGACCTCTTGGGGGTTACCATGGCCAACACTGCCGCTTACTGACTTGCGTGTGGCCAGTGGACCTCTTGGGGGTTACCATGGCCATCACTGCCGCTTACTGACTTGCGTGTGGCCAGTGGACCTCTTGGGGGTTATCATGGCCAACACTGCCGCTTACTGACTTGCGTGTGGCCAGTGCACCTCTTGGGGGTTATCATGGCCAACACTGCCGCTTACTGACTTGCGTGTGGCCAGTGGACCTCTTGGGGGTTATCATGGCCAACACTGCCGCTTACTGACTTACACCAAAAAAGATATCCAGGACAATATTAAACTACCAGATAAAAAAAAGTGTGTATACTCAGATAAGATGGAGTTTACCTCATTGGTTTTCCTGAAGTTTTGTTATGCCTCTGGTATAATATATACATATAGGGGAGCCGGTCGGCCGAGTGGACAGCACGCTGGACTTGTGATCCTGTGGTCCTGGGTTCGCTCCCAGGTGCCGGCGAGAAACATTGGGCAGAGTTTCTTTCACCCTATGCCCCTGTTACCTAGCAGTAAAATAGGTACCTGGGTGTTAGTCAGCTGTCACGGGCTGCTTCCTGGGGGTGGAGGCCTGGTCGAGGACCGGGCCGCGGGGACACTAAAGCCCCGAAATCATCTCAAGATAACCTCAAGATAAGATACATGCTTAATTATACACAGTTAGAGGGCATGACGGCTGAGTGTACAGCGCTCGGGTTTCGTAGTCGTAGGGTCCGGGGATCGAGCCCCGGCGATGGCGGAAACAAATGAGTAGAGTTTCTTTCACCCTGATGCTCCCGTTCACCTAGAAGTAAATTAGGTTTCTGAGAGTTAGACAACTGCTCTGGGCTGCTTCCCGTGTGTGTGTGGAAAACAGAAAAATAAGTTGATTGACAGTTGAGAGGCGGGCCCAAAGAGCCAGAGCTCAACCCTCGCAAGCTCAAAAAGGTGAGCACAATTGTTTAGTCTTGTCGTATTGTGAAATTCTTTGGTGAAAAGGAAATCAATTTTGTGATTTCTTAACTCTGGGTCGTGTCGTCCAGGTTTCCTAACCTAAAACTGGGTTACGTATAGTAGCCAGGGGAAACCTGAGGCAATATTGTCCACATCCGCCTCTCTGTCCCTTGTGTCCGTCTGGACCTTAGTTAATGGGTTCCAGTGTTAGGTAATGTGGCTTGTGGTTGTGACCATTGGTGTTCTATGGTGTGTGGTTGTGACCATTGGTGTTCTATGGTGTGTGGTTGTGACCATTGGTGTTCTATGGTGTGTGGTTGAGACCATTGGTGTTCTATGGTGTGTGGTTGAGACCATTGGTGTTCTATGGTGTGTGGTTGAGACCATTGGTGTTCTTTGGTGTGTGGTTGAGACCATTGGTGTTCTTTGGTGTGTGGTTGAGACCATTGGTGTTCTTTGGTGTGTGGTTGAGACCATTGGTGTTCTTTGGTGTGTGGTTGAGACCATTGGTGTTCTATGGTGTGTGGTTGAGACCATTGGTGTTCTTTGGTGTGTGGTTGTGACCATTGGTGTTCTTTGGTGTGTGGTTGTGACCATTGGTGTTCTATGGTGTGTGGTTGAGACCATTGGTGTTCTGTGGTGTGTGGTTGAGACCATTGGTGTTCTATGGTGTGTGGTTGAGACCATTGGTGTTCTATGGTGTGTGGTTGTGACCATTGGTGTTCTATGGTGTGTGGTTGTGACCATTGGTGTTCTTTGACTAACATCTCCACTATAAATATAGAAGTCACTGACACTTAAGTTTATCATTCAAGTCTGTGGTTTCTATCAGACATAAGACAGACATTAGTGGATATTACATGTCCTGTTAATGTGACTGAATAACACATTTTCTTGTCTGTTCTGTATGAGGCTGCGACCTCTCGCCAGAACTGTATGTGGTGTCTCTTTGAGAATGGCAGCAGCAAAAGCGCTCAGTCGATCTTTTTCATTTGCATATATATATATTTATATATATATGTATATATATATATGTATATATATATATATATATATATATATATATGTATATATATATATATATATATATATATGTATATATATATGTATATATATATATATATATATATATATATATATATATATATGTATATATATGTATATATATATATATATATATATATATATATATATATATATATATATATATATATGTATATATATATATATGTCGTACCTAGTAGCCAGAACGCACTTCTCAGCCTACTATGCAAGGCCCGATTTGCCTAATAAGCCAAGTTTTCCAGAATTAATATATTTTCTCTAATTTTTTTCTTATGAAATGATAAAGCTACCCATTTCATTATGTATGAGGTCAATTTTTTTTTATTGGAGTTAAGGTTACCGCAGATATATGACCGAACCTAACCAAGCCTACCTAACCTAACCTAACTTATCTTTATAGGTTAGGTTAGGTTAGGTAGCCGAAAAAGTTAGGTTAGGTTAGGTTAGGTAGGTTAGGTCGTCGAAAAACAAGTAATTCATGAAAACTTGGCTTATTAGGCAAATCGGGCCCTGCATAGTAGGCTGAGAAGTGCGTTCTGGCTACTAGGTACGACATATATATATATATAAATATATATATATATATATATATATATATATATATATATATATATATATATATATATATATATATATATATATAGAGAGAGCATTCAATTTTTTTTATTATTTTAATCTACATAAACCTATTTTTTTCACTGTAGTTTGAAATGCTTCCCAAAACGGTGACTGATTTTGTCAATCTTTTATTGACCATGAAATACAATAACGTTACGCTAGCTGGCCAATAAGACTAATAAGCAAGCAATATTACGCTAGTCATTGCTGAAACCTTCGTCATTGGAATCCATCGCTCAACTGTGAAATTGATCTTTTGCGAGGTCCGCCGATAGACCGAAAGAGAGGCGTCTCTGAACTGTAATGGCGTATTAATCAACTGCATCAATGCGTCCACCAGGGTTCGAGAAAAATATGTTGTGGTTGTGGTGAGAGTGTATGAGTGGGTCAACGCACTGAACAAGGACGTATACAATGGCTGCAGAAGCTGCCAGCGCACCCCAGGCTTATAATCAACCCGCGCCACCACAGTTCCCTAAAAACCTGTAAACAGGCTCTAAAATCTGCATATACTTGAAAACAAAAGAAAATATATATTTGTCGATACACACTGATATATATATATATATATATATATAAATGATATACACTGTTGGAGCAATAATGGAGGGAGAGCTAGGTACTCTCGGGATAACTGACTTAGATTAGTTTACCCTGAGAGTCAACGCTACCTTAGGCAGCTCAGTTGCCAACTAGTGCAAATATGGCTCTGATGTCCACCAGTCGAGTTCGATTATTGCTCTGTTTCAGTCATTTTGTTTATTTCCTCTAGAAAATCATCTGTTAGTAAAATGCACTTTTGCATAATAGTGAACATTTTCTGACCAAAAATACTTTATTTGTATTTACTGTTTAATATGAAATAAACCAAGGACAAAAATAATCTACCAATGTATATATATATATATATATATATATATATATATATATATATATATATATATATATATATATATATATATATATATATATATATATATATATATTTATATATGTGTGTGTATATCACGAAAATAAACACGTGATTAAGAATGTGACAATGTCAGACCACGGAGGAAAATGAAACAGGAATTTCCTTAAGTACTTTCGTATATTAAATACATCTTCAGAAGGAATCTATATATATATATATATATATATATATATATATATATATATATATATATATATATATATATATATATATATATATATATATATATATATATATATATATATACTTACCAGGAGAGACGAGAGTGATCCCCTGTTCTTGGACTAAGCCATATTTGGGGAGCTGAATTAATGACACCTTGATGTTATTGGAAAGAAATTCTGAGGAAGTGATGATTTGTTTTGTGGTACCCTTGACAAAAACAGTGAGAGAGAGAATTAACCGGAGAGTCATGGTAGTTAAGACTCGTTAGGGAAGCTTGCTCTTTGTTCCCCTGGGATGGTTAAGCCCCTCGGGGGACTTAAACCTGACAGGAATTCGTATTGCAACCTTGCTGAGTCACGGTATGATGACCTCCTGTCTATCTGAGGTGACTCTTCTGTCTATCTGAGGTGATCCTCCAGTCTGTCTGAGGTGATCCTCCTGTCTGTCTGAGGTGATCCTCCAGTCTGTCTGAGGTGATCCTCCAGTCTGTCTGACGTGATCCTCCTGTCTGTCTGAGGTGATCCTCCAGTCTGTCTGAGGTGATCCTCCAGTCTGTCTGAGGTGATCCTCCTGTCTGTCTGAGGTGATCCTCCAGTCTGTCTGAGGTGATCCTCCTGTCTGTCTGAGGTGATCCTCCAGTCTGTCTGAGGTGATCCTCCAGTCTGTCTGAGGTGATCCTTCAGTCTGTCTGAGGTGATCCTCCAGTCAATTTATGGTGACCTATGTGAGCTCCTGGTGACCTGTCAAGGTTTCTGGGAACCTGACAGAGACCCCTAGTGACCTGTCTTGGTCCCTGGTGACTGGTCATAGGTCCCTGGTGGCTGGTCATGGTCCCTGGTGACTGGTCATGGGTCCTGGTGACTGGTCATGGTCCCTGGTGACTGGTCATGGTCCCTGGTGACTGGTCATGGGTCCTGGTGACTGGTCATGGGTCCTGGTGACTGGTCATGGTCCTGGCGACTGGTCATGGTCCTGGTGACTGGTCATGGTCCCTGGTGACTGGTCATGGTCCCTGGTGACTGGTCATGGGTCCTGGTGACTGGTCATGGTCCCTGGTGACTGGTCATGGTCCCTGGTGACTGGTCATGGGTCCTGGTGACTGGTCATGGTCCCTGGTGACTGGTCATGGTCCCTGGTGACTGGTCATGGTCCCTGGTGACTGGTCATGGTCCCTGGTGACTGGTCATGGGTCCTGGTGACTGGTCATGGGCCCTGGTGACTGGTCATGGTCCCCTGGTGACTGGTCATGGCCCCTGGTGACTGGTCATGGTCCCTGGTGACTGGTCATGGTCCCTGGTGACTGGTCATGGTCCCTGGTGACTGGTCATGGTCCCTGGTGACTGGTCATGGGTCCTGGTGACTGGTCATGGGTCCTGGTGACTGGTCATGGGTCCTGGTGACTGGTCATGGGTCCTGGTGACTGGTCATGGTCCCTGGTGACTGGTCATGGGTCCTGGTGACTGGTCATGGGCCCCGGTGACCTGTCTTGGGTCCTGGTGACTGGTCATGGTCCCTGGTGACTGGTCATGGTCCTGGTGACTGGTCATGGTCCCTGGTGACTGGTCATGGGTCCTGGTGACTGGTCATGGGTCCTGGTGACTGGTCATGGTCCCTGGTGACTGGTCATGGTCCTGGTGACTGGTCATGGTCCCTGGTGACTGGTCATGGGTCCTGGTGACTGGTCATGGTCCTGGTGACTGGTCATGGTCCCTGGTGACTGGTCATGGGTCCTGGTGACTGGTCATGGGCCCTGGTGACTGGTCATGGCCCCTGGTGACTGGTCATGGTCCCTGGTGACTGGTCATGGTCCCTGGTGACTGGTCATGGTCCCTGGTGACTGGTCATGGTCCCTGGTGACTGGTCATGGTCCCTGGTGACTGGTCATGGGTCCTGGTGACTGGTCATGGTCCCTGGTGACTGGTCATGGTCCCTGGTGACTGGTCATGGTCCTGGTGACTGGTCATGGTCCCTGGTGATTGGTCATGGGTCCTGGTGACTGGTCATGGTCCCTGGTGACTGGTCATGGTCCCTGGTGACTGGTCATGGTCCCTGGTGACTGGTCATGGGTCCTGGTGACTGGTCATGGACCCTGGTGACTGGTCATGGTCCCTGGTGACTGGTCATGGGTCCTGGTGACTGGTCATGGGTCCTGGTGACTGGTCATGGGTCCTGGTGACTGGTCATGGTCCCTGGTGACTGGTCATGGGTCCTGGTGACTGGTCATGGGTCCTGGTGACTGGTCATGGGTCCTGGTGACTGGTCATGGGCCCTGGTGACTGGTCATGGTCCCTGGTGACTGGTCATGGTCCCTGGTGACTGGTCATGGGTCCTGGTGACTGGTCATGGTCCCTGGTGACTGGTCATGGTCCCTGGTGACTGGTCATGGTCCCTGGTGACTGGTCATGGGTCCTGGTGACTGGTCATGGGTCCTGGTGACTGGTCATGGGTCCTGGTGACTGGTCATGGCCCCTGGTGACTGGTCATGGGTCCTGGTGACTGGTCATGGGTCCTGGTGACTGGTCATGGGTCCTGGTGACTGGTCATGGTCCCTGGTGACTGGTCATGGTCCCTGGTGACTGGTCATGGGTCCTGGTGACTGGTCATGGACCCTGGTGACTGGTCATGGTCCCTGGTGACTGGTCATGGTCCCTGGTGACTGGTCATGGTCCCTGGTGACTGGTCATGGTCCCTGGTGACTGGTCATGGGCCCTGGTGACTGGTCATGGGTCCTGGTGACTGGTCATGGTCCCTGGTGACTGGTCATGGTCCCTGGTGACTGGTCATGGGCCCTGGTGACTGGTCATGGGCCCTGGTGACTGGTCATGGGTCCTGGTGACTGGTCATGGTCCCTGGTGACTGGTCATGTCCCTGGTGACTGGTCATGGCCCCTGGTGACTGGTCATGGCCCCTGGTGACTGGTCATGGTCCCTGGTGACTGGTCATGTCCCTGGTGACTGGTCATGTCCCTGGTGACTGGTCATGGCCCCTGGTGACTGGTCATGGCCCCTGGTGACTGGTCATGGTCCCTGGTGACTGGTCATGTCCCCTGGTGACTGGTCATGGTCCCTGGTGACTGGTCATTGTCCCTAGTGACTGGTCATGGTCCCTGGTGACTGGTCATGGTCCCTGGTGACTGGTCATGGTCCCTGGTGACTGGTCATGGTCCCTAGTGACTGGTCATGGTCCCTGGTGACTGGTCATGGTCCCTAGTGACTGGTCATGGTCCCTGGTGACTGGTCATGGTCCCTGGTGACTGGTCATGGTCCCTGGTGACTGGTCATGGTCCCTGGTGACTGGTCATGGGTCCTGGTGACTGGTCATGGCCCCTGGTGACTGGTCATGGCCCCTGGTGACTGGTCATGGGTCCTGGTGACTGGTCATGGTCTCCTCCAGCAGCACCAGTACTAACTTCTGCTAAGAGTCTCTTGGCGTCACTTCCCTGACCGGGGAAGTGACGTGGAATGACAGGTACCGGCCGGCTGAGTGGATAAGGCTCGGGGTTCGTAGTCCTAGGGTTCCCGGTTCGATCCCCGGCGGAGGCGGAAGCAAATGAGCAAAGTTTTAGCCCCAAAATCATCTTAAGATAACCCTCAGACTAGCCTCTATAGATAGCTCTATGGACAGCTCTAGTTAGCTTTCAGTTCTTATGTGCTCTAATATTATTTAATACACCGAGGTCTAAATAGTCCTGAACAGGGATTCCTCAAGCCCTTATCCAGCCACTGACGAAACCTGTACATCTGTTCTCAGTCCTGGCGGGTTATTGTTATAAGGAGCCTCGGAGCTGATAAGGTAAACAAAGTGATCAGGATGTACAGGTTTCGTAAAGGGGGCGCTTGAAAAGGATACGTGACCGTTGATGGTGCACCCGGAGCCAGGTCCACAGTGATGACCAAACTACACATCGGAATATGAAGTAATGACCACGTTTCCGACGGACCGAAACGTGGTGGTTTCTTCATTTTCTAGCGTCATGCGGGTCGGCGTTCAATCCCCGACCGTCCACAAGTGGTTGGCCACCATTCCTTTCCTCCGTCCCATCCCTAATGCTTATCCTGATCCCTTCCCAGTGCTATATAGTCGTAATGCCTTGGCGCTTTTCCCTGACAGTTCCCTCCCCTCTTCATTTTCTAAAAGTGTGGTTTGGTCACATGTTCAGACTCGTTACTGTTACTGCCTAACGAGGTCAAACAAGGTCATCACCCCTCGTTATGGTGAACTATTCACTGTAACAGGACTGTTCACTGGAACCAAACGGCCACTTGACAACAGCCAATAGGAACCTTGTATACTGCTATCCTTCTTACGGGCTCACCATAGCCCGTGCTACATGGACACTTCATTCTGAGTAGCTAAATCTTAAACAACAACAACAACAACATCTGATCCTTCAGTCGTGAGGAGAAGAGCCATGCAATATTGCAGCAGAGTTCGCACTGTTCCCAGAGCGCCGACTGAGCGACTTGACTGTTGGGTTCCGCAAGCGGTCTTCAGGTCAGGCTCGTCCTACCCGCCGGTCGACCTCAAAGACACGTTCATCAGCTGTAACGTACATTCGTCAGCTGTAACGTACATTCGTCAGCTGTAACGTACATTCGTCAGCTGTAACGTTCATTCGTCAGCTGTAACGTTCATTCGTCAGCTGTAACGTTCATTCGTCAGCTGTAACGTACATTCGTCAGCTGTAACGTTCATTCGTCAGCTGTAACGTTCATTCGTCAGCTGTAACGTACATTCGTCAGCTGTAACGTTCATTCGTCAGCTGTAACGTACATTCGTCAGCTGTAACGTACATTCGTCAGCTGTAACGTTCATTCGTCAGCTGTAACGTTCATTCGTCAGCTGTAACGTACATTCGTCAGTTTATATAAGTCAATATAGAATATTACTATTCTAAATAAGTTTCGTCGTGTTTCTATGTTTATTTTAACTCAAACTAAAAAATTTAAGCATATGTAATACAATGGAAAGCTTTATCATTTCACGAGAAAAAATTTAACTATATATTAATGTAGGAAAACTCAAATTATTAGGCAAACCTGGCTCTGCATAGCAGGCCAAATAGTGTGTTCTGGCTATTAGGTACAATATATATATATATATATATATATATATATATATATATATATATATATATATATATATATATATATATATATATATATATATATATATATATATATATATATATATATATATATATATATATATATATATAACTGAAAACTCACACCCCAGAAGTGACTCGAACCCATACTGCCTGGAGCAACGCAACTGGTATTTACAGGGACGCCTTAATCCACTTGACCATCACGACCGGACATAAGGAAGTGATAGCCGAAGCTATTTGAACCACTTCCCCGCCGGCACTCGGATGGTAATCTTGGGCATAGCATTTTATCAAATCACCTCATTCTTTGGGGTGATTTTATGTCCGGTCGTGATGGTCAAGCGGATTAAGGCGTCCCTGTACATACCAGTTGCGTTGCTCCTGGCAGTATGGGTTCGAGTCACTTCTGGGGTGCGAGTTTTCAGTTGTATATAGTCCTGGGGACCATTCAGGCTTGTTTGCATTTGTGTTCCTCACGTGTGCCCCAAAGAATGAGGTGATTTGATAAAATGCTATGCCCAAGATTACCATCCGAGTGCCGGTGGGGAAGTGGTTCAAATAGCTTCGGCTATCACTTCCTTATGTCCGGTCGTGATGGTCAAGCGGATTAAGGCGTCCCTGTACATACCAGTTGCGTTGCTCCTGGCAGTATGGGTTCGAGTCACTTCTGGGGTGTGAGTTTTCAGTTGTATATAGTCCTGGGGACCATTCAGGCTTGTTTGCATATATATATATATATATATATATATATATATATATATATATATATATATATATATATATATATATATATATATATATATGACAGTGTCAGACAACGGAGGAAGAATTGAAACAGGAATTTCCTTAGGTATCTTAATACATCCTCAGAAGGAACCTGTCACATTTTTAATCACGTGTTTATTTATCGTGATTTACACACACACACACACACACACACACACACATATATATATATATATATATATATATATATATATATATATATATATATATATATATATATATATATATATATATATATATTTATATATATATATATATATATATATATATTTATATATATATATATATATATATATATATATATATATATATATATATATATATTTCATTGAATATGACTGCATATGCTGTATTGATTAATTTCTTGTTTAGGGATCTATCCCTCGGACTAGTGCTCTTGCATCTTGGTTTAACTGGAAGAGGATTTCTCTAAATGTCATCTTTGTTCGAGGTGAAGAAAAATAAATAATTAACTGTAGAATATATTACACTTATTATAAATTTACACAACGTTTCGAACCTACATGGTTCTTTCTCAAGTGAAAGGACATTGCTGTTGTTGTTGTTGTTTAAGATTTAGCTACTCAGAACCAAATGTCCATGTTGCACGGGCTATGGTGAGCCCGTAATTGAGTTCGGTTATTCGCGATCACCATGTTACTCTGATACTAGGGTCAAAGTATTAAATGGAGGTGGGGTTTCCTTCTTTTGTCCCTGCTTCTTTTTCGCTTCTGTTTTAGTCTTGTTTTAATAACATTATCTTGGTGGCGGATGTAGGTGCAGAATGTTCACTAGTGAGTCCCATTCTTTAATGGCTTTTCTAATCATTGTAGTGGCTGTGGAATGTGCATCTAATGCAGCTGCTGTGGTTGGATTAATGTAGAGTTTGATGCGCAGGGCTTCAGTAGCTTCACATTCCAGTAAGTAGTGGTATAGTGGCGCCTCTGCTTCAGTTCCACAGATATGACACTCTTTAACTATTGGGTTTATTACCTCCCAGCAGCACTTGTAACAAAGTCTGAGTCTGTGTATGGCTACTGCAATGTCTTTGGATATATTTTTGTCAGGCTTGAAAGAGTAGTACCCAGTGACTTGTTCGTACTACATCGCAGTGGATCTTCCTTCCACTACTTTGACTCTGTGGCGACTTTCGATAGTTGGGAGTATTTTCTTCTTGATTTGCTCCTTAATCTGTGAAAAACTTGGAGGTATTTGAATTTGTACAACAGGTAAAGCAGTGACAGTTTTTGCCAGTGAGTCTGCTTTTCATTAAAAGGACATTGCTGGGCGTATTTTATTTATACCAATAGATACATAATTCAATAATTTATACCAATAGATACATAATACCGTCAGGTATATAATTCAAATAAGTGAGGAGTACATCGTAATGGAAGAATAGGGCATAAATGGAAGACGTAAATAGGAACGAATTAAAAAAAATAGGGGAGAAGAGAAAGGAAGTATGCGAAAGCGCAAAGCCATTAGGACTCTATAGCACTTGGAAGGGATCAGGATAAGGATTGGGGATGGGACAGGGGAAAAGAATGGAGTCCATCCACTTGGACGGTGGGGATTGAACGCCGACCTGCATGAAGCGAGACGTGGCATTTTTAGCAGTGTTCTGTGCTGGCATCTTCACGTTCCAGTCTTGTTCTTACTCTCATGGTGGGTATAGTGAATAGTTTCGTTATTTGGGTATTTACGATGTGTTGTTCTATTGCTATGTGAACTGCTTCAAGAATTTTTAATCTTCTTACATCTTGGGTTTTGTCTATTATACAAGTGTTTTTATTCAACATTTCTCTTGTTAGGGGTGATGTTATGGGCTTGTCTCATGTGAGTTTGGAGGCACCTGATTGAAGATGACAGGTCAAACGCCTCGTCAGCTTGGTCGACCTCATACCTATGTACTTAGATTGAAGGCTACATCCTTCGTGGGGGCAAGTGTACACACACACACATATATATATATATATATATATATATATATATATATATATATATATATATATATATATATGCCACGTTTGACTGCTGTACAGTGTTCACACCCTTTACAGCAGTCACTATCCACACCACTTTAATCAAAATATCGCCACTCTGCCATCTGACCATTCGTTAAAACGTCTGTATCTGAATACATAAATATTAGCCCAACTGCTAAACTGTATTGACTTTTGGCTGCACTTTTCATATACTGTGACTACAAAATGGGGTACAGAGGCCGGTCTCTCCTACAAAGGGGTACACAGGGGGCCAACCCATTAATCACCCAATGAGACTCCCCATCAGTCACCATGCAAAGTTGTAAATGATCTTTTACAGATGGATGGCGAACCTCCAGAGGTGGCCAGGGCTGTGTTTAATGGGGGGGGGGTTACACCCTCCCTACCAGGTTCTCTCCTTCCCTCCCTCCCTCTCTCCCATTCTCTCCTTCCCTCCCTCCCTCTCTCCCATTCTCTCCTTCCCTCCCTCCCTCTCTCCCATT
>NC_091229.1:24339513-24342013 GCF_040958095.1 Procambarus clarkii | reverse complement strand
AGAGATATTAGAAAGAACTTTTTTAGTGTCAGAGTGGTTGACAAATGGAATGCATTAGGAGGTGATGTGGTGGAGGCTGACTCCATACATAGTTTCAAGTGTAGATATGATAGAGCCCAATAGGCTCAGGAATCTGTACACCTGTTGATTGACGGTTGAGAGGCGGGACCAAAGAGCCAGAGCTCAACTTCCTATTGTTTAGGTATTCCCTTATCCACTGGAGCGCCCTACCAGTTACTCCTGCCTGTTTCTCTAGCTTATGCATCAACCTTTTATGGGGAACTGTGTCAAAGGCTTTCCGACAGTCCAAAAAAATGCAGTCCGCCCATCCTTCTCTTTCTTGCTTAATCTTTGTCACCTAATCGTAGAATTCTATTAAGCTTGTAATGCAAGATTTACCCTCCCTGAACCCATGTTGATGGGTTGTCACGAAGTCTCTTCTCTCCAGATGTGTTACTAAGTTTTTTCTCACAATCTTCTCCATCACCTTGCGTGGTATACAAGTTAAGGACACTGGCATGTAGTTCAGTGCCTTTGTCTGTCACCCTTTTTGTATATTGGGACTACATTAGCCGTCTTCCATATTTCTGGTAGGTCTCCCGTTTCCAGTGACCTACTATACACTATGGAGAGTGGCAAACAAAGTGCTCCTTCACACTCTTTCAATACCCATGGTGAGATTCCGTCCGGCCCAACAACTTTTCACACGTCCAGCTCCAATAAGTGCTTCTTGACCTCATCACTTGTAATTTCGAACCTTTCCAAGGTTTCCTGGTTTGCTGCCACCTCTCCTAGCGCCGTGACTTCTCCTTGTTCTATTGTAAAGACCTCCTGGATACTTTTGTTGAGTTATTCACACACCTCTTTGTCATTCTCTGTGTACCTGTCCTCACCCCCCCTAAGTTTCATCACCTGTTCCTTCACTGTTGTCTTCCTCCTGATGTGACTGTGTAGTAGTTTTGGTTCGGTCTTGGCTTTATTAGCTATATCATTTTCATACCTTTTCTCAGCTGCTCTTCTCACACTGACATACTCGTTCCTGGTTCTCTGGTATCTCTCTCTACTTTCTGGTGTTCTGTTATTACGGAATTTCCTCCGTAATAAGGAAGGTGTGTGTGTGTGTGTGTGTGTGTGTGTGTGTGTGTGTGTGTGTGTGTGTGTGTGTGTGTGTGTGTGTGTGTGTGTGTGTGTGTGTGCGTGTGTATGTGTGTGTGCTTGTGTGTGTTAAAAGTTTAATTTAGTCCTCGACAATGTTCAGGAGAAATGTATAATTCCTAGTTGGGTAGTTAGCTGTTATGTCGGCCTTAACCACCGTTTATGACGTTGGTTAAGGCCTTAGTAAAGTATGTTGATAGGCCTAAATAAACCTCCAGAGGTTAATAGACCATAATAACCCTCCAGAGGTTGATAGACCATACCCTCAGCACCAAACCATATAGGATAAAAACTTGCATCTAGCAGATTCTGAAGC
The DNA here is from genome assembly GCF_040958095.1 of Procambarus clarkii. Taxonomy (NCBI): domain Eukaryota; kingdom Metazoa; phylum Arthropoda; class Malacostraca; order Decapoda; family Cambaridae; genus Procambarus; species Procambarus clarkii. The sequence goes on along the minus strand of NC_091229.1, from coordinate 24,340,542 downwards.
TAGCAGCTCCCAGTCCTAACTCGTTACACCGATTCAGAATCAATCATAGATTATTCCCGCTGCAGCTCCTACAAATCTCTTCAATTATGGCTGGAATTATATAGTCAGCAGCAGCAACAAATAATACAATTTTAAACAGGAATTAAATAACATTGACCCACTGGTATATTGGTAAGGTACTGTATCTCAGCAATAGTATAGGATCAGTAGTGTGGATAATGACGGATGTTTTAATAGTACGAGAGTACAATAGTACCATCAGTACAAGCAATATTAACACTGGAGAAAGAGAGAGAGTGAGAGAGAGAGAGAGAGAGAGAGAGAGAGAGAGAGAGAGAGAGAGAGAGAGAGAGAGAGTGAGAGTGAGAGAGAGAGAGAGAGAGAGAAGTGCTTGACCCTGGACTCTGCTCCTGGCAGAGTTCAACACCACCACCTCGGGCTCCAGACGGACTCACTCGTTCATGACCAAGGTGGAAGGGATGGTTGAGTCCCTCATGTTCCCACCTGGAGGGTCTCCCTCACCTTGAGGGTCTCCCTCACCTGGAGGGTCTCCCTCACCTGGAGGGCCTCCCTCACCTTGAGGGTCTCCCTCACCTGGAGGGTCTCCCTCACCTTGAGGGTCTCCTTCACCTGGAGGGGCTCCCTCACCTGGAGGGTCTCCCTCACCTGGAGGGTCTCCCTCACCTGGAGGGTCTCCCTCACCTGGAGGGTCTCCCTCACCTGGAGGGGCTCCCTCACCTGGAGGGTCTCCCTCACCTGGAGGGTCTCCCTCACCTGGAGGGCCTCGGGAGAGTGCATGTTACCTGAGTCAGCATCCTATTCAAGCATCAGCAAACATGGTTCAGTGTTTCGAGTGCTACTTGAAACTAATGTAACACTTGAATATCGAGCATTTTACCACAGAGTGTGTTCTCTCGCCTTAAGCTCCAGCAGTATCCTCATATACCATGATTTGTTTTGATGATTCACGTCTTATAATCATCATATAGATGACCATATATGATAGTCAGTTAAAACATTTGTATCAAC
>NC_091229.1:23987013-23994513 GCF_040958095.1 Procambarus clarkii | reverse complement strand
GTGTACTATACACCATGTTTTAAACGTTGTAAAAAAAAAACTATCTTTTGTAAAATAAATATCATCGTTAGATGGACTGTCCTGGAATTAAGTGGTTAGTTTTTAATTTTGAGAATTACACTTATAATATTGAATGTAATTAAAAACTATCCCTATTATTTAAGTGTAATCCTAACCAATACTGTCACTCTACGCATATATTTTTATGGCCAAAAATATATAAGGCACCAAAACATTTTATCTCAATTTCAAATAAACTGAATGCCACAAATCGGATATGACAGGGAACTGGAACTCAATTGCTTGATAAATTCCTTTGAGCGGCGTTAGAAGGTTGTTCCATTAATCAAGAAGGATCATGAGTCAGACCAGAGAAATACGTCTGGTTCGAGGACCCCAAAGCTGTTGGGGAAGGCAGGTATGGAGGTTGAAGGATGTGGAGGGTGAAGAGTGTGGAGGATGAAGGGTGTGGAGTGTGGTGGTTCTGGAGAAAGAACGTGAAGGATGAGGAGGGTAGAGGATGAGAAGGATGGTGGGTGTGAGAAGTTTAAGGTGCGGAGGGTGCTGGATGATGCTGGATCTCTCTCTCTCTCTCTCTCTCTCTCTCTCTCTCTCTCTCTCTCTCTCTCTCTCTCTCTCTCTCTCACACACACACACACACACACACACACACACACATACACACACACACACACACACACACACACACACACACACACACACACTGTCCCCAGAGGCCCACATCAAAAGAATATCATCAGCGGCATATGCTAGACTGGCCAACATAAGAACTGCCTTCAGAAACTTGTGTAAGGAATCTTTCAGAACCCTGTATACCACTTATGTAAGACCAATCCTGGAGTATGCAGCTCCAGCCTGGAGTCCATACCTAGTTAAACACAAGACAAAGTTAGAGAAGATTCAGCGGTATGCCACCAGGCTCGTCCCGGAACTGAGAGGATTGAGCTACGAGGAAAGGCTAAAGGAGCTGAACCTCACATCCCTGGAAAACAGAAGAGTAAGGGGAGACATGATAACCACCTACAAAATTCTCAGGGGAATTGACAGGGTGGACAAAGACAAACTCTTCAGCACGGGTGGGACACGAACAAGGGGACACAGGTGGAAACTTAGTACCCAGATGAGCCACAGAGACGTTAGAAAGAATTTTTTCAGTGTCAGAGTAGTTAATAAATGGAATGCACTAGGAAGTGATGTGGTGGCGGCTGACTCCATACACAGTTTCAAATGATAGAGCCCAGTAGGCTCAGGAATCTGTACACCAGTTGATTGACAGTTGAGAGGCGGGACCAAAGAGCCAAAGCTCAACCCCCGCAAGCACAATTAGGTGAGTACAATTAGGTGAGTACACTAAACCAGAAAATTGATTATCTTAGCCATTTCTCCGCAATTAACACATCATAACTCCAATCACTAGCGTACTTAAATCCTCCAAGTATTTCATACAAGTAAACACTACCATCAGCCTCTATCAGACTCCAGCAGCATACTCTCTTAGCAGACCCTTCCATTAACCCATCCTACCAACCTGTAATAAGAGTCATTAAGAGTCCTCTTTAATATCGGAATAGTAAATAATTATACAATTTCCTTATTTAATAAGGAAACTAAAAGCATAAATCTAGTCTTTATAACTCCGTATTCTTCATTATCGTCATCAATTAAATATAATCTTGAGCTGCATCATGCAAATCACTAGAACAATATTTGTCTCTGTTGCGTCACACGACAATTATGCAAATGAGTCAGCTATATGCAATCTAAACTCGACGAACTCTCAATTTAAAATTCTCAACAAATTATTATCCAACAATGAAATATGTTTGAATTGACTGTTTATTTGAATGTATTCTAACAATATTTTCCTCCTTATTCTATACATAATACAGTTATAGAAATTGACCACTAACACTAAAGCTATGTTCATAAACTTCTAAACAAATGCTGAGATTTTCTCTACAGTCATCACATCATTCAAAGTCAAATCTACTAGAACATATTTTTTAATTTGGTTATATTAAGGTATTTCTAATCACACTCACTTAACTGTATTATACAAACTGCTGAGCAATACGAAAGTAAAACTCATCACAATCAAATGTCATTGACGACTCTTTTTCCGTTTATTATCCTGTCAAATATCAATATAAATATTTTCCCAAATATGAATATATATAATATGTCCCCGACACACACACACACGAAATACCGCCTGCAAGATGTTTAATATTGTGAAAGCTTAATAAAAGAATGTTTGATAAGAGGTATGGATTACCATTCAATATTAATCTGATCAAAGGTGTTTGGTGGTATCAAGAATATCAGTTGAATCATATCTCTCTTGTAAAACAGGTATCATGCAAGCATGACAATTACTTATAAAATGGCAACTAAATTCACCAATCTCTAATCTGTTATACGTTGATCATAAAACAAATCACTATAATTGCACTTTCGTAGAAATATAAGCTACATTAGCAGAAATTACAAATTGTTTAAAAACTGTGTTAACCTTTGCATCCCATTTTAAGCAATATTAAGAAAAAAACAGTTCATCAGACAAGAAAATCAATTTTCAGTCCTAGAAACTTCAGACAATGACGCTCAGTTCCTCCTGGGATTCAAATTGGGGATCTTTAGTATCTCGTTAAGTGGATAATTACTGTGTCAGGGTAGCTACAAGATGAGTGTATTCAAAGAATACAAAAAAATAAAATACTACTCATCTGTTGAGTTTCCTGGGTACGTAAGAATGTTATTTCCAAAATAGAAATGAATGTCAGTCAGGTTGACGTTTTTATGAATACCGAGGCACGAGGGGACACCCCGGGCTTGTGGGGACACCCTGGGCTTGTGGGGATACCCTGGGCTGGTGGGGACACCCCGGGCTTGTGAGGACACCCTGGGCTGGTGGGGACACCCTGGGCTGGTGGGGACACCCTAGGCTGGTGGGGACACCCTGAACAAGACACACTTAGCAGAACACCGTGGTCAGAATTGCCATTGTCACGAGGCTTCGTGGCCGAGTGGATAACGCTCGGGGATCGTAGTCCTATGATCAGAAACATATGGGCAGAGTTTCTTTCACCTGATGATTCTATTCACCTAGCAGTAAATAGGTACCTGTTTGTTAGACAGCTGCTACAGGCTGCATCCTGAGGATGTGTGCATTTTATAGATAAATTTAGGTAGTAGATATATAGAGGGAAAATCGACAGTACATTAAACAACCGACGATTAGAAAGGCGGGGGCCAAGAGCTAGCAGCGCGAGCCTTCAGGAACAAATGGTGAAATACAGCTGTTAAAGTCATAACTACCATGATCACAATTTAAGTTATCAGTATTCTGATCATTTGTAGGAATTTCGTTTCCATCTTTCCCCTTCCGTGCCTATCCTTCCCATTCCGTGCCTATCCTTCCCCTAAATGGTATAACTTGTCTAACCAATCACTATCCTCGAATTATTCCTTATTTCCCCGCTTTCATCCGTCTTTTGTCTCCGACATTTGCCTGTTCTCCCTCTTCTTCCCAATCATCCCTCCTCTCTTATTCCTCTCATGCCCACACCTGTCAAGGTACCTTGGCGCCACTCACCACCTTACCTATTTTCTTCCCCTGATATTCCCTTACCCCATCTCTACCTAGTTTTGCCTCCATCACTATCATCCTTCTACCCCCATCCCTATCACCATCCTACCCCTCCCTATCGCCCTCCTCCCTTACCCACCACTACCCAGCAGAAGCTGTCTCAACCAGGAATTTCGACGCGAAAAAGTCCACAGAAAAAGCCCGCCACATTTTACTTACTGAAGAGTGTTTACGAATGTGTCAGGAGGTGTGAAGGTTCCTTACGCAGTGTTGCGGTAACTTTGTGTGGAAGGCTGTCGGGGGTCATGTGATGGTTTTTGTCACGATGTGTTTGTCATGCTTTAGTGAACGTGGCGAAGCAAAAGTGAATGTTTTGGAGAACGGGACGATGCAGGAGTGAATGTTTTAGTGAACAGGATTATGTAAGAAAGTTCTAGAGAACGGCGTGATGCATGAGTGAATGTTTCAGTGAGCGGGACGATGTACGAGTGAATGTTTTGGTGAAAAATCTGATGCAAGAGAATGTGTTTGTGTGGCGCTGAAGAGCGGTACGTGTGATGGATATAGAGATTTGTTTTGTGTTTATACATCGTTTTGTGTGTGTGTGTGTGTGTGTGTGTGTGTGTGTGTGTGTGTGTGTGTGTGTGTGTGTGTGTGTGTGTACTCACCTAATTGTGCTTGCGGGGGTTGAGCTTTGGCTCTTTGGTCCCGCCTCTCAACTGTCAATCAACTGGTGTACAGATTCCTGAGCCTACTGGGCTCTATCATATCTACATTTGAAACTGTGTATGGAGTCAGCCTCCACCACATCACTTCCTAGTGCATTCCATTTATTAACTACTCTGACACTGAAAAAATTCTTTCTAACGTCTCTGTGGCTCATCTGGGTACTAAGTTTCCACCTGTGTCCCCTTGTTCGTGTCCCACCCGTGCTGAAGAGTTTGTCTTTGTCCACCCTGTCAATTCCCCTGAGAATTTTGTAGGTGGTTATCATGTCTCCCCTTACTCTTCTGTTTTCCAGGGATGTGAGGTTCAGCTCCTTTAGCCTTTCCTCGTAGCTCAATCCTCTCAGTTCCGGGACGAGCCTGGTGGCATACCGCTGAATCTTCTCTAACTTTGTCTTGTGTTTAACTAGGTATGGACTCCAGGCTGGAGCTGCATACTCCAGGATTGGTCTTACATAAGTGGTATACTGTGTGTGTGTGTGTGTGTGTGTGTGTGTGTGTATACTCACCTATTTGTACTCACCTATTTGTGCTTGCGGGGGTTGAGCTTTGGCTCTTTTGTCCCGTCTCTCAACTGTCAATCAACTGGTGTACAGATTCCTGAGCCTACTGGGCTCTATCATATCTACATTTAAAACTGTGTATGGAGTCAGCCTCCACCACATCACTGCCCCAATGCATTCCATCCGTTAACTACTTTGTCACTGAAAAAGTTCCTTCTAACGTCTCTGTAACTCATGTGGGTACTCAGTTTCCACCTGTGTCCCCTTGTTCGCGTCCCACCCGTGTTGAATAGTTTATTCAACAGCACCCCCATGTGTGTGTGTGTGTGTGTGTGTGTGTGTGTGTGTGTGTGTGTGTGTGTGTGTGTGTGTGTGTGTGTGTGTGTGTGTACACGCACTTATGTAGGTAATTTTTGGGGAGTAAGATCTAGCTCTTGGCTCCCGACTACTAGCCATTGTATCTGGCGTTTTTTCCCATCCGATATTCTAGAACTCTTCTATACGAGCTCTTAAAGTTGTCAATGGTGGTTGTTTTTACCATTTGTGGTTTAAACTCACTCCCTTTGTTTACCACTGTCACTGCATATGTGTATTTTCTTACATATCCCAGGCTCACCTTGTATTAAAATTGTCCACCTGTGCCCCCCCTCGTTCTGTTGTCCCATTCCTGAAAAAATACTATAAATCCCCTTTGAATAGTCACACTGGACCATGTATGTTGTTTTCCCACCGCCTCTTACTCTGTTCTATTCTCTTGCAATACCGTTTGCTTCAGTTCACTTAATACGTCATCACTTATCGTTTCTCTTATCATTTTCATTTGTTTCATGACATGTATTGCATCATTTTCAATGTTAATATTATTTTCACCGGTAGTTTTCGAGGTATACACATGTCTATGTTTAGAGTCCCATGTCTGTCCCCCATCTTGTATATGGGCACCACTTTACTCTGTGAGGTGTCACGAACTTACCCTATTTGCTTCGACATAGAATAAAGTTTTTTTATAGGGAATTGTAGTATCGTTGATGTCTCTTTTCAACATTAATTTTTATTATCCGCCTCCGCCCACTCATCATGCCTCAGCACCCCCATGTCTTACCGACCCCCGCCCACTTCTCATACCTCACCACCCACCTACCATTCCCCAAGCCTCCCCAACCACCTCCCAGTCCCCATTAATCATCAGAAATCTCGCACTCGCTGTTACCCGCCTAACTGTGCTTCAGGCTCCACTCACCATCACCACCACAGTTCACCACCCCATTTCCATCGTCTACCACCACAGTTCTATTCCTTAATCCTAACAGGTCCTACGTAAGGCCAATAAGTCCAAACACTCCCACAGCGGCCCCAATCTACCCCACAGCGGCAAAGAGTCGCCCAACCAATGCGGTATCGGGTTGCTGAGGAGTATGTGTGTAAACAGAGCTAATGCTTGCGGAAGGTGTGTGTTTGCGGCGGCCTCCTGGACCAACCCAAACACTCAGTCCACTCGCCAACTAGGACCATTTCACCACTGTTCCTTAAAATACACAATTTTAGGATTCAGCCCGCTGCTGCTGCTGCTGTTACTGTTAAAGTTTTTTTCTTGTTTCTGCTAGCACTGATGCAGCCGATTCTGCTGCTTGTAATTCAATTCCTTTCTGCTTCTGTTGGTGAGTGAGGCTGGTTATGCAGATTTACTTCAATGTTGTAGCTACGAATGCAACTCCATATCTCACACTCTCAGCTGAGTACATTTTCCGTCTATTTTTGCCTCTTGCTACTGCAGCTTCAACTGTTATAAGAGTCACTACTGACACTGCAGCCAGCACTGAGAACGCTGCAGCAGATGTTGCTAATGCTGTTTTGTATAATGCAGATACTTCTACTCGTACTTCTAGCTTCGTTATTACTGATGTCCTACAGCCACACTTCCTACTGCAGTCAAAATCACTACTCTCCTGTGTTATCTCAGGATAGTAGTTCAGTCACTGCAGTAGTAGTTCAGTGTAAAGAATGACATTGAACTACTACTGCAGTGCTTTGATCAATTCAGCTGTTGCTGTTGTTCATATTTTGCTGATGATTCTGATGCTGCTGATGATAAGCGTGATGAGAATGATCCTCTGATCATATAAAAACTATATCTTCAACTGGTTTCATAATGACAAAGATTAATGGATATCAAGCATGAGAGAGACCAGTTTTCAAAGAAACCACGTATCAAAGAGACCAAGCATCAACGAGACCAGGTTTCAAAGAAACCACGTATCAAAGAGACCAAGCATCAACGAGACCAGGTTTCAAAGAAACCACGTATCAAAGAGACCAAGCATCAGCGAGACCAGGTTTCAAAGAGACCAAGCATCAAAGAGACCAGTTTTCAAAGGGTGCAGCTCCCTCTACACTCGTGCCACTGGTACTGATAGCTATAATTATATCAGGTTCCCTCTGCCTCTCTCATTATCTGTGTCGTCGACAGGTACGTCAACTGGTAATTAAAGTCTCACTCACAGGTGCTCAGTCACGGATCAATACGCACATGTGAATACTTACGGCAGAATAATTGCACATATTTGCAATAAATGCACAGTCACGATCAGACTGTGTGTTAAATATCAAGATTTAACTTGGGCACATGCTGTCAAGAAAGCACAAAAAGAAACGAAGTTCGTCA